>NC_092179.1:12977071-13202071 GCF_045791955.1 Oncorhynchus clarkii lewisi | reverse complement strand
CTGTATCAAAACAAATAAACTTTTATTGGTCACATACACATGGTTAGCAGATGTTATTGCGAGTGTAGCAAAATGCTTATGCTTCTATAATCGACAGTGCAGCAGTATCTACCAGGTAACATCTAACAATTCCACAACAAAATATAATTTCCAACAAATTCCACAACAAAACCTAATACACACAATCTAGTAAAGGTATGGGATGAGAATATATAAGTATAGAATATATGGATGAGCAGTGACAGAGCGGCTAAGATGCAATAGATAGTAAATAATAGATAGTGAAGGAAACATTATACAGTATTTACATATGAGATGAGTAATGCGAGATATGTAAACATTATTAAAGTGGCATTATTAAAGTGACTAGTGTTCCATTTATTAAAGAGGCCAATGATATCAAGTCTGTAGGTAGCAAGCCGCCTCTCTGTGCTAGTGGTGGCTGTTAAACAATCTGATGGCCTTGAGATAGAAGCTGTTTTTCAATCTCTCTGTCCCAGCTTTGATGCATCTGTACTGACCTCCACTTCTGGGTGGAAGCGGGGTGAACAGGTAGTGGCTCGGGTGGTTATTGTCAATGATCTTTTTTGCCTTCCTGTGACATCGGGTGTAGTAGATGTCCTAGAGGGCAGATAGTTTGCCCTTTGTGATGCGTTGTGCAGACCACACCACCCTCTGGAGATGCCCTGCGGTTGTGCACGGTGCAGTTGCATTACCAGGCGGTGATACAGCCCGACAGGATGCTCTCAATTGAGCACCTGTAAAGGTTTGTGAGGGTTTTCAGTGACAAGCCACATTTTGTCAGCCTCCTGAGGTTGAAGAGGTGCTGTTGCGCCTTCTTCACCACACTATCTGTGTGCGCGGACCATTTCAGTTTGTCGGTGATATGTACACCGAGGAACTTAAAACTTTCCACCTTTTCCACTGCTGTCCTGTCGATGTGGATAGGGGGGTGCTCCCATTGCTGTCTCCTGAAGTCCACGATCATCTCCTTTGTATTGCTGACATTGAGTGAGAGGTTATTTTCCTGACACCACACTCCGAGGGCCATCACCTCCTTCCTGTAGGCCATCTCGTTGTTGTTGGTAGTCAAGCCTACCACTGTAGTGTTGTCTGCAAACTTGATGATTGAGTTGGAGCCGGGCATGGCCACGCAGTCGAGGGTGAACAGGGAGTACAGGAGAGGACTAAGAAGGCACTCTTGTGGGGCCCCAGTGTTGAGGATCAGCGGAGTGGAGACGTTGTTTCCTACCTTCACCACCTGGTGCGGCCCGTCACTAAGTCCAGGACCCAGTTGCACAGGGCGGGGTTGAGACCCAGGGTCTCAAGCTTAATGATGAGTTTGGAGGGTACTATGGTGTTGAATGCTGAGCTGTAGTCAATGAACAGCATTTTTACATAGGTATTCTTCTTGTCCAGATGGGATAGGGCAGTTTTCAGTGTGATGGCGATTGCATCATCTATGGACTTATGTGGTAAGCAAATTGGAGTGGGTCTAGGGTGTCAGGTAGGGTGGAGGTGATATGATCCTTGATTGGTCTCTCAAAGCACTTCATGAAGCGATAGTCATTTAGTTCAGTTACCTTAGCTTTCTAACATGAATAATGGTTGCCATCTTGAAGCATGTGGGGACAGCAGACTGGGATACGGATTGATTGAATATGTCCGTAAATACACCAGCCAGCTGGTCTGCGCATGCTCTGAGGACGTAGCTAGGGATGCCGTCTGGGCTGGCAGCCTTGCGAGGTTTAACACGTTTAAATGTTTTAATCACGTCGGCCACAGAGAAGGAGAGCCCACAGTCTTTGGTAGCGGGCCGTGTCGGTGGCACTGTTTTGTCCTCAAAGCGCGCAAAGAAGTTGTTTAATATGTTTGGGAGCAAGACGTATGCGATGGGGCTGGTTTTCTTTTTGTAATCCGTGATTGTCTGTAGACCCTGCCACAAACGTCTCAGATTAGCTTTGTTAAAATCCCCAGCTACAATAAATGCAGCCTCCGGATATATGGTTTCCAGTTTGCATAAAGTCCAGTGAAGTTCCTTGATGGCCGTCTTGGTATCCACTTGCGGAGGGATATACACGGCTGTGATAATAACCGAGGAGTGTTCTCTTGGGAGATAATAAGGTCGCATTTGATTGTGAGGAATTCTAGGTCAGGTGAACAAAAGGACTTGTGTTCTTGTATGTTGTTACAATTAGACTATGAGTCCTAAATTATGAAACATACACCACTCCCTTTTTCTTACCAGAGAGATGTTTGTTCCTGTCAGCGCGATGCACTGAAAATCCCGTTGGCTGTACGGCCTCCGAAAGCATGTCCCCAGCTAGCCATGTCTCCGTGAAACAGAGTATGTTACAATCCCGGATATCTCTTTGGAAAGCAACACTTGCCCTAATTTCATCTACTTTGTTAACTAAGGACTGGACATTAGTGAGTAATATACTCGGAAGCGGTGGGTGGTGTGCGCGCATCCGAAGCCTCACTAGAAGACCGCTCCAGCACCCTCTCCTCCAAAGCTGTTGTTTTGGGTCGGCCTCTGGAATCAGTAAAAATGCCCTGGGAGGTGCAGACAAAGGATCTGCTTTTGGAAAGTCATATTCCTGGTCGTCGTGCTGGTTGTGCTGGTAAGTTGACGTCTCTCTGATATCCAATAGTTCTTCCCAGCTGTATGTAATAACACTTCAAGTTTTCTGGGCTAACAATGTAAGAAATAATACCTTAGAAAATACAAAATACTGCAGTTTCCTAAGGACTTGAAGCGAAGCTGCCATTCTCCATTGGTGCCATCTTGCCAGTAGTGACTGGGTGTATTGATACACCCTACAAAGTGTAATTAATAACTTCACTGCGCTCAAGGGGATA
The DNA here is from genome assembly GCF_045791955.1 of Oncorhynchus clarkii lewisi. Lineage (NCBI taxonomy): Eukaryota > Metazoa > Chordata > Actinopteri > Salmoniformes > Salmonidae > Oncorhynchus > Oncorhynchus clarkii. The sequence continues at coordinate 13,199,209 of NC_092179.1, read as the reverse complement.
TTCAATGTAAGCCCACGTTTTATCATAATTATTTATAAAAAAGATCTGTCGGCTGTGTTTTGCGGAGGTGGCTCCCTGAATGGACCAGGCAAAGAGTACCCCAGCGCCACCTCGTAAGTGGTTCCTTCCAAGTTGCACAACGTAGCAATAATATGCTAGGTAAAACGCTAGCTACTCAGGTGAGAGAGAGAGAGTGTCAAGTGACACACACAGCGTTTGATTTGATTTGAGCTGCCGGTGATGGGCCGGACTCCCAGCAGGTACAGTACGTTTGTAAATGAATTTGATCAAACTATGTAGCCTATTGATTCCTTCTTGATGAGTAAGTAAAACCAAAATGTTTTGTTCTTTTACTGTAATTCTAACCACCTGGCAATTATATTAAATAGGCTTTAGCTAGTTCTACAAGTTAGCTACAAGTTCTTAAAGGATCCGTGTGTATAATAAATTAAACTGACAATTGAACAGATAAATAGGTAAGCTTAGATCACCTATGCATTTTGTTTTACATGGAATTAGGCTGAATGATTATGGCTCTAGATTGCAGGAAAAAGGTGTTTGAAAAATGCAAAAATTATCTGATTTCAACATCCCCCTCAGTCCTCACATAATGCATGCCCCATCTAAACTAACGGGTGCATGACGCCCCTGCACACACACACACAAACAAACACACATAGACATACAGGGGGTCAGACATGACTGTGCCTCCTCTGTCTGCCGTGTAAACCTCAGCAGAGACTAATTATTACCATTACAGCTGTTTGAGAAGTGTTTCCAAACAAGGCAATCAAAGTGTGTCCTTATAATTAGCAAGAAGTAGCAGCAGCCATCTCTCTGTCTACTGCTTTCCTCCTGGTGTGTGTGTGTGTGTGTGTGTGTGTGTGTGTGTGTGTGTGTGTGTGTGTGTGTGTGTGTGTGTGTGTGTGTGTGTGTGTGTGTGTGTGTGTGTGTGTGTGTGTGTGTGTGTGTGTGTGTGTGTGTGTGTGTGTGTGTGTGTGTGCGTGAGTGTGTGTGTATGTGTGTGTGTGATGAATTTGAGAGGCAGGCAGCTAGGAGATAGATGAATCAGATCCTCCCAATGGAAGACAACCTGTACACTGTGCTCATTGTGCAGGAGAGACAGCTTGAGTGGAAACAAAGTGACACAAATCATTTGAAGCAGAAGAGACACACAACAACCTGTCAACAGAAGAAATGCCTCTCATTTTTCTGTCATCTGCCAGCAGTTTAACAAGACACTGTAGAGAGAGGGAGCGTTCTGCCCCCACACTCTTCTCCTTACAGCCTTTTTTTAGAGAGGGGGTGGGAGAGAGGGGGTGAGAGAGTGAGGGGGGAGATAAAGATATACCAAATGTATAGACAGAGTGTGAAGGAATGAGAAATGTAGAGGATAAAATGTCCTCCATTCTCTCTGTACTTACCAACCTCCCCTCTCTTGTGTGACTGACTCTCCTTATTACTCCTGTGAACACACAATATCCAGTCCTTCTAGCCTTATATAGGTTACACACACACACACACATTGCTGCTAATATAACACCCAGTCGAGCCCCAGCCATAGCAGAGCATAAATTAGAGGTAGTCTCCTCTGGTCCAGAAACACAGAAACAGGACCTAAGTCAGTCTGCTCTGATTCTGTCAGTGTGGAACCAATGTAGGCAACACAGACAGAGATCCTCACACATACTATACAGTAGATGATGCATACACACACAACTCCTTTTCCCAAGTGTGTGTGTGTGTGTGTGTGTGTGTGTGTGTGTGTGTGTGTGTGTGTGTGTGTGTGTGTGTGTGTGTGTGTGTGTGTGTGTGTGTGTGTGTGTGTGTGTGTGTGTGTGTGTGTGTGTGTGTGTGTGTGTGTGTGTGTGTGTGTGTGTGTGTGTGTGTGTGTGTGTGTGGCAGTCCTCTCCTGTCCCTGTGACCTCCTTAGTTCGTCTCCTCACCCTGGGGCTTAATCAATGCACTGGAAGTGGTGTTCAGACATAACCTTTAATACATCCCAAATGGCAGCCTATTCCCTATGGGCCCTGTTCTAAAGTAGTGCACTATATAGGGAATAGGGTGCCATTTGGAACAACGACCTAACCTAATTATCTGGAAATGAAGCTAACTGGAGACTTACACTAAGTGCTGCTGACACACATATACATATACACACACACACAAACACACACACACAGACACTCCTGACCAGATAGTCCATCCAGTCTTTTCATTAGTCCTTACAGTCCCTTTTATTCAGACCCTACAGCACTCTGATGGCATTGGGGGGAATAGGCTGATCATAAAGCCATATCAGAACATTTGTGTGTGTGTGTGTGTGTGTGTGCGCGCGTGCGCGTGCGTGTGCGTGTGTGTGTGTGTGTGTGTGTGTGTGTGCGCGCGTGTGTGTGTGTGTGTGTGTGTGTGTGTGTATCCTCAGCACTAATGAAGGTCTTGGGGTCAAGGCAAACTTGTAAAATAAATCAGGACTGTATGTCACGCAAAAGGCTAGGACAATGAAAACCTGTACTGCTGCCACAATCTAGCCCATAAGAGCTGAGAGTTACAGACAACACCTCCCTACTAATAACAAGAGCCTGTTACACGACCCTGAGGATAGATGGACCTATAGAAATGGATTGGATTGTAAAACAGAGTTTATTGTCCACTATCCAGGCTTTATCTGAGCTGTTAAACCTTGAGAAGGGTAGACCAGGGCCCATATTCAGAAAGCGTCTCAGAGTAGAAGTGCTGGGATCAGGTCCCACTGTCCATGTACTCTAATTCACTATGATCTGAAAAGCTAAACTGATCCTGGATCAGACACTCATACTCTGAGATGGTTTAAGGAAATTGGACCAGGCATCTCCCAGCTATCAACAGAGCATACTGGGTTTCCATTGAACTTTAGTTCATTGGTTGACAATAGTCATGTATTTAGAGAGAGAGAGAGAGAGAGAGAGAGAGTGTGTGTGTGTGTGTGTGTGTGTGTGTGTGTGTGTGTGTGTGTGTGTGTGTGTGTGTGTGTGTGTGTGTGTGTGTGTGTGTGTGTGTGTGTGTGTGTGTGTGTGTGTAGTGAATGTGAGTTTAAGACCTAGGGATATGGAGGAGATTGAGCCAAACAACCTGACAGCTGTCAGTAAGACCCATTTCAGCTGACACACACACACGCGCGCACATGCTCAAAACACACACAGACGTCAATTAGGGTCCAATATGGAGAGCTGAGCAGTGGAGGATGACTGGGTCTCAGACTCACTCCCTGCAGCCACTGTCAGAACAACAAAAGAAAGAGCACCTGACAACACACACACACACACACACACACACACACACACACACACACACACACACACACACACACACACACACACACACACACACATACACACACACACACACACACAATAGAAACTGCCCTCCACAGGGAAAAAGCACATGACAAGATAGATCCTTAAAAATTGACCGACCAGCTAGAAACTGATGGTTTTGTCCTGACTGGACAAACACAGAGTTCGATCTCAGTTACAATCAATCTGTCAAAGAGAGGGTGTGAGTTTGTCTGAGTGTGTGAGTGCACCAGTTTCTGTGTAAAGTAGAACAGCACTACAATGAAGAATGACCACTGAGAGTGTCTAGAGGCACAGGCAGAGAGAGAGAGGGGATATGAGGGAAGGAAGAGGAGGAGGAAGCACGATAACAACACAACAAAAGAGCCAGAAAACAAAAAAGAGGAGGGAACAGAGGGAGAGAACAGAGGAGAGAGACACAAAGTAGGTACATTCATTAAAACTCATCAGATTGCCTTCCTGTCCTATCAGGCAGCATCAAACCGGCGTGGTGCGATCTGGAGGGGGACTACAAAGTGGCTCCGCCGGCCCACAGAAGGGAGGTTTTGATCACACTAATTAAAAGCCATTTTGTTTAAAACAAACAGACACAACTCTAATTGGCTCTTTTCCATAAGAAAGGGAAGATGTTGAAAGTGAAAAAACTAACTGGGAAGATCAGAGGAACACTGTCAGGCAGACAAGCTAGCTCACACTCGCAGACTGTCGGAGAGAGAGAGAGATACATGTACAGACAGACGCATGCATACACACGCACACACAAAACAGGCACGCACATGTACAATGCACACAAACGTTAAAAACACACACACACACACACACACACACCTCTCACATAGCCACTCTTGCCCTCTTGACTCACACACAGATACACGGACATACACAAACACCAACTCTGACGCACGTACTGTACAGTACACACCGGCTACACACTCAGACAGGTACACAAACAAAGGTACACACCACCTCACATACAACAAGCTCATTAAGCACAAAAGAAAGCTGACTTTATATGGAGCATATGGTACAGACATACTGTACAACATTTAAGTCACAATGTACATAATGTTCTCCATACATCTTTCTCTCTCTCAAAGTTAAAAACAGCCCGTGAAGTGGCAAAGTGGCAAGGAGTTTCAGATTCCCTCTAAACTACGAGAGCAAAAGCCTTTGATTCTTTAAAGAGGAACCTATCAGCGAAGCGCTTGAGAAATGCTACTGAACGCCTTTGCTGTGGGGATAAGAGGGTAGCTCGCTCGCTCTAGGTGTGGCTGTGGTTGAAGAGCTGAACAGATTTCCCCTTCCTCTCTGGCTCGCTTCAACACTCAGATTGACTTGAGCCACAGTGATGTATTGAGAAGACACTGATCTAGGGTCAGTTTAAAAAAAATTTTTTTTTTACCTCTAATGGACAAATATATAATACGGGCAGGGTACACTCATCCGTGATCAGCCACTAGGAGTAGACACTGATCTAAGGTCAGTTGTATGTTTTTACATAATGTTAGTGTCACGTTCTGACCATCGTTCGTGTGTGTTTTCCTTGTTTTAGTGTTGGTCAGGACGTGAACTGGGTGGGCATTCTATGTTGGATGTCTTGTTTGTCTATTTCTATGTCTGGCCTGATATGGTTCTCAATCAGAGGCAGGTGTTAGTCATTGTCTCTGATTGGGAACCATATTTAGGTAGCCTGGGTTTCACTGTGTGTTTGTGGGTGATTGTCCTTAGTGTCCTGATGTCATTGTTCTGTGTTAGGTTTCACAAGTATAGGCTGTTTCGGTTTTCGTTAAGTTTATTGTTTTGGTAGTGTTTGTGTTTAGTTTGTTTCTTCATTAAACATGGATTGCAATAGACACGCTGCATTTTGGTCCGACTCTCCTTCTCATCAAGAAAACCGTTACAGTTAGGATTTGGGAGGGTAAACTGAGCCTAGATCTGTGCATAAGGGTAGAGGTAGTGGGAGCAGCAATGGAGCCGGCTTTGAGGTCTTAAGTGGCATCTTCCTTTTTCACACACACACACACACACACACACACACACAACACAACACATATATCCATACAAACCCACAGAAAATCACTATACAGTAGACCAGACAAGATCTACCACACACACACACACGGTGTAGTTCCTCCTCTTGTGAAAACAATGCCATGAATACAGTAGCAGCGTAATCATGACACACAAGGCAGAATAAGGCACACAGAGCATCAGAGTTTGTTAAAAATTAAAAATCCAATTTTCAGGAAGCATCAATTCACATCATCCAACCTCTTTTTTTTCTCCTTCCTGCTTTGTGTTCCCTATTCCAGACAAACGCATTGATTGGATTACAAAAAACACTGAGGCAAATTTAAACACATACACAATACACTCCATTAGAGATTCCCCTTGTCTGAATACAAATGTTCAGTTATCTATATGATAATAGACCAACACGTCTGTCTCGCCACAATATAAGTGGGACACACAATGTAGCGGCAGAGCCTAAAGACGAAATGATCTGTAATACAATCTGTTCAATAGATTGCCAAACGTGTTCATGTGCAGAGTTGGGCTCTGGATCACGAGACAATAAGAACCCCGACAACAAAGAAGATGATAGCGTTTTGTTAGCGAGCAGAGACATTGTGCTTGGCAGAGAGAGAGAGAGAGAGAGAGAGAGAGCGAGCGAGTTAGAGAGAGTTAGAGAAAGAGAGAGAGAGAGTTAGAGAAATAGAGAAAAAGAGAGAGAGAGAGTTAGAGAAAGAGAGAGAGAGAGTTAGAGAAAGAGAGAGAGAGAGAGAGAACAAGAGAAAGAAAGAGAGAGAGAGAGAGAGAGAGAGAGAGAGAGAGAGAGAGAAATAGAGAGTTTGAGAAAGAGAGAGAGAGAGTTAAAGAGAGAAAGCGAGAGAGAGAGAGAGTTAGAGAAAGAGAGAGAGTTAGAGTTAGAGAAAGAGAGAGAGAGAGAAAGAGAGAGAGAGAGAGTTTGAGAAAGAGAGAGAGTTAAAGGGAGAAAGAGAGAGAGAGAAAGAGAGAGAGAGAGTTAGAGAAAGAGAGAGAGAGAGAGAGAACAAGAGAAAGAAAGAGAGAGAGAGAGAGAGAGAGAGAGAGAGAGAAATAGAGAGTTTGAGAAAGAGAGAGAGAGAGTTAAAGAGAGAAAGCGAGAGAGAGAGAGAGTTAGAGAAAGAGAGAGAGTTAGAGTTAGAGAAAGAGAGAGAGAGAGAAAGAGAGAGAGAGAGAGTTTGAGAAAGAGAGAGAGTTAAAGGGAGAAAGAGAGAGAGAGAGAGAGAGAGAGAGAGAGAGAGAGAGAGAGAGAGAGAGAGAGAGAGAGAGAGAAAATATTGCTAATCAGGAGGAGGATGTGCAGTGAAGGGGAAACACTATGTGACAGGTAACAGGTAGAGAGAGACACAGTCTGTTCCAATGTTCATTCATATATTCATATGGTACAGTGACAGTCTGTGACTGAGGTAAATGAGTGACTCATCTCACATGAGCTCTACAGACATAAAGTAGATGTCTACATGACATCTACTTTATGTCTGTAGAGCTCATGTGAGATGGGAATGGGTGGGAAGAGGCTGAGCAAGCCACTTACGTGTGTCCATCTATTGATTCAGGTCAGTGTGTGTGTGTGTGTGTGTGTGTGTGTGTGTGTGTGTGATCACACAAGAGTCTGTTCCTCACACATTGTACACCCTGACCAACTCACTCCAATCACTATTGAGAAAGGAATGAGCAGAAAGGAGAAGGGAGAGGTGCCAGAAATCACAAAGGAATTCCATTTTCTCTTGGCACATATGATGTATTATTAATCCAATTTTACGTGGACCCTTAAATTCGGAGAAAAATCACATTGAGCAAATTAATGAGGTAAACGTAATGATCTGCCATGATCAAAGGCAATCGGTGTTGAGCAAGAATAGCCACCAATTAGTCAAATAAACCCAGGAAAGGGACTAAAATATGCAGCGAACATCCTGATGAAAAGACAAGGTCAGAGAGAGAGGACTAATTTCACAAATGAAACGCTGTGTTTCAGTGGTGGAGACAGGAGACAGGCCCACGTGTGGTTGTTCCGGGGAGGGGGAGGGGGGGTGGTAGAGAGGGGCGGAGATGGTTCATGTTAGAACCCCCAGGAGTGTTTAGTCTGAGAGAGAAGGTCCCAGAAGAGCAAAGAAACTGGCTATACGTTGATAACAATAAAGAAGCTATCGGAGAATACGGACTGTTTTCTTTGGCACAAGGGAAGTGGTTTCTGTTTGATCTAAGCGAGTGGGCCTCATTTTTGAGGAGTTGATGCACAAAGGACTGAAAAAGTGCTGCTTTGCTGACTTAAAAGGTAGAGGAACAAACTATGAACTCATTTTTGTAGGAGCACGGAGACACTGTATGCGTAACTTTACACACAAAAGTCGTACTGTAATTTGGAAGATGACTGAAAAAACATAAGCCTTACACAGACCTTTGTGTAAATCATGTGTTGTTGTCAATGGGTTGTTAGACATTTTATTTTTTATTTAACTAGGCAAGTCAGTTAAGAACAGATTCTTATTTACAATGACGGCCTACACCGGCCAAACCCAGACGACCCTGGGCCAATTGTGCGCCGCCCTATGGCACTCCCAATCACGGCTGGATATGATACAGCCTGGATTCAAACCAGGGTGTCTGTAGTGATGCCTCTAGCACTGAGATGCAGTGCCTTAGACCGCTGCGCCACTTGGGAGCCCCATTACAAGGTTCCTGTGAGGATTTCAATTTAGGATTCAGATGTGTACACCCGTCCAGCCACTATAAGAGGTCAGAAGATAAGAGACAGAGGAGACTTACAAAGCAGGCAGCCATTCATTCTCCAATCATAAATCATAAGACTGTTATTGTGTCTTGTCAATCACAATATGAAGGCAGGCTACATCAGGCCGGTCATGAGCTTTCAAAAAGCAACAGAGTAAACGTAAATGGCAGTTACTGTTTAAACAGAAGACACAGCTGCAGAATCCCAACTCCTCCCATTCCACCACAGTATAAGGTCCAATAAATTCATAGACTTAACACCGTATATAGAGATACCAACGTTTACCCGATTCAAACACAACCCGCCTTACTTACTTTCATTGTATTGTTATTCGTGAACATATTCAACAGTACATCTTTTTTTCTTCCTCTTAGGGAATGTGTTTCTGTCCCGGTTTAAGATTATGAAGCAGCTTTTCTTTCTTGTAACGACAGATATTGTAACGACTCACTCACAGAAAAGCTTCTCTGGAATAAAAGCAGGCATATCTCTCAATTGAATAACAATTTAATACTTTGCGGATCCGTAAAAAAAATCAAAAAAATAGAAAAAGTTAGCAGTTCCTTTTATGAATTCTTAATCCTGACCTCAAAAAGGAACTGGGGGTATATTGGGCCCATTCTATTCGTGTTATTCTCCCTAAGCCTGACTGCGCGCTGGTAACAGAAGACAATGTTAGGACAAGCCACTTAAGCACATTAGTCTTATAATTCATGTCTTGGCAAACGCTATTTAGCCCAGTCCAAAGCTCTGGAAGCTAGCTCTTCTCCCACTGGCTTCTGGCTGGGGTTGAGAGAGTGAGAGAGAGGGGTGGGTGGGTGTAAGCTCCTCGCTCCAAGGCACTCTGCAGGGAGGCAAAGAAGAAAACAGAAGAAGAGTGACAATAAAGAGGGGAAGGAGAGAAAAGAAAGAGATGATGGAGATGACTGAGAGAAGAGCGAGAGAATAGAGAGGATAGACGGAGATGAGATGTATCCTCAGTTAAGAGGGAGAAGAGCGAGAGAATAGAGAGAATAAGGGGAGATGAGATGTATCCTCAGTTAAGAGGGAGAAGGAGATACACTAAAAAGTATGTGGACACGTGCTCGTTGAACATCTCATTCCAAATTCATGGACATTAATATGGAGTTGGTCCCACTTTGCTGCCATAACAGCCTCCACTCTTCCGGGAAGGTTTTCTGACTGCGTGGACTTCCATTCAGTCACAAGAGCATTAGTGAGGTCGGGCACTGATGTTGGGCATTTAGGCCTGGCTCGCAGTCAGCGTTCCAATTCATTCCAAAAGTGTTCGATGGGGTTGAGGTCAGGGCTCTGTGCAGGCCAATCAAATTCTTCCACACCGATCTCGACAAACCATTTCTAGACCTCGCTTTGTGAACGGGGGCATTGTCATGCCCAAACTGCTGCCACAAAGTTGGAAGCACAGAATGTAATTGTATGCGGTAGCATTAAAATTTCCTTTGCAGGAACTAAGGGGCCTAGCCTGAACCATGTTACACAGCCCCAGACCATTATTCCTCCTCCATCAAGCTCTACAGTTGGCACTATGCATTGGGGCAGGCTTTCTCCTGGCATCCGCCAAACCCAGATTCATCCGTCAGACTGCCATATGGTGAAGCGTGATTCATCACTCCAGAGAACGTGTTTCCACTGCTCCAGAGTCCAACGGTAGCAAGCTTTACACCACTCCAGCCGACGCTTGGCATTGCGCATGGTGATCTTAAGCTTGTGTGCGGCTGCTCGGCCATGGAAACCCATTTCATTAAGCTCCTGACAAACAGTTATTGTGCTGAGGTTGCTTCCAGAGGCAGTTTGGAACTCCGTAGTGAGTGTTGCAACCGAGGACCGACGATTTTTACGTGCTACGGCACTCGGTGGTCCCGTTCTGTGAGCTTGTGTGGCCTACAACTTTGCGGCTGAGCCGCTGTTGCTCCTAGACATTTCCACTTCACAATAACAACACTTACAGTTGACCGGGGCAGTTCTTACAGGGCAGATATTTGAAGAACGGACTTGTTGGAAAGGTGGCATCCTATGACAGTGGCACATTAAAAGTCACTGAGCGCTCCAGTACGAGCCATTCTACTGCCAGTGTTTGTCTATGGACATTGCATGGCCGTGAGCTCGATTTTATACACCTGTCAGCAACGGGTGTGGCTGAAATAGCCGAATCCACTAATTTTAATGGTTGTCCACATACTTTTGGCAATGTAGTGTAGGATGGAAAGGAGAAGTATTCTCCTGCAAGCCGCCACATGTTGGGGAATTTGTTTACAGTTTCCTGTCCTGCATGCGATCAACAACCAGTTAAAAAGGACTACAGTGCAAGGGGAAAAGTACTGTATCTAAGGCCTTTCTACACTACCCCTGACATTTCCTTCCTGCATTGTCAGTGTGAAGCTATAGACTCAACTCCAATGTGTGTGTCTATTCAGTTCTATGTTAGCTGTTGTTCTTGCCATCCTCATCAGTACCATTCAGGCTCTGTCATTCACTGCCTGTCAGATTGTCATATCTGTCTTGTCCCTGCCTCACCTGCTTGTGTGCGTGTGTGTGTGTGTTTGTGTGTGTATGTTTGTTTAACTATCTTTGTTGGTACCAGAAGTCCTCACAGGGATAGTAAAACAAGGCCAGTGGGGATTGTACTGGTTCCCACAAGTTAAAATGCTATTTTAGGCTTAGGGGTTGGGTTTAGGGTTACAATTACGGTTAGGGGCTATGGTTAGGTTTAGGGGTTAGGGTTAGGTATAGTTTCAGGGTTAGGGTTATGGGTTAGGGTTAGGTATAGTTTCAGGGTTAGGGTTAGAGGTTTGGGGTTAAGGTTAGGCTTAGGCTTAGGGTTAAGTTTAGGGTTATGGTTAGGTAAACGTTTGAGTGTAGGGGGCAGTATGGTGATGTTCGAATGAAAAACGTATCCAAATGAAACTGCCTATTTCTCAGGCCCAGAATCTAGAATATGCATATAATTGTCAGATTAGGATAGAAAACACTCTAAAGTTTCCAAAACTGTCAAAATATTGTCTGTGAGTATAACAGAACTGATATTGCAGGCAAAACCTGAAGAAAATCCAAACCGGAAGTGAAGGTTTTTCCTGAAAGCTCTGTTCCATTGCATGCCTTCATTCCATTTAAAGGGATACCAACCAGATTCATTTTCCTATGGCTTCCACATGGTGTGAACAGTCTTTAGACATAGTTTCAGGCTTTTATTTTGAAAAATGAGTGAGAAAGATCACATCACGTCATTGGATGGCTGGGTGCCAGCAGCGTTTTGCATGCGCCAACAGAATGGAGTAGACATTTTCTCTCTCTCTCCTATTGAAGAAGCTACAGTCCGGTTGAAATATTATCGATTATACAGTATATTGTAAAAACAACCTGAGGATTGATTATAAAAAACGTTTGACATGTTTCTACGAACTTTACGGATACTATTTGGAATTTTCGTCTGCCCCGTCGTGACCGCTCGAGCCTGTGGATTTCTGAACATAATGCGCCAACAAAATGGAGGTATTTTGGATATAAATGAATCTTTATGGAACAAAAGGAACATTTATTGTGTAACTGGGAGTCTCGTGAGTGCAAACATCCGAAGATACTCAAAGGTAAGCGATTCATTTTATTGCTTTTCTGACTTTTGTGACCAATCTACTTTGCTGCTAGCTGTTTGTAATGTTTTGTCTGCTGAGAGAGATGTCCTTACATAAACGCTTGGTATGCTTTCACCGAAAAGCTTTTTTGAAATCTGACACACCGGGTAGAATAACAACAAGCTAAACTGTGTTTTGCAATATTGCACTTGTGATTTCATGAAAATTTTATATTTTTAGTAATTTAATTTGAATTTGGCGCTCTGCAATTCAGTGGATGTTGACGAAAATGATCCCACTAACGGGAGGGGTGCGTTTCTGTGTGTGTGTGTGTGTGTGTGTGTGTGTGTGTGTGTGTGTGTGTGTGTGTGTGTGTGTGTGTGTGTGTGTGTGTGTGTGTGTGTGTGTGTGTGTGCGTGTGTGTGCATATGTGCTTCTGAAAGTGCATGTGCATGCGCATGGCGTGCATGTGCGTGTGAATGTGTGTATGCCCGTGTATATGCGTGTATACAGCATGTTGTTTGTGTTTCCCTCCCTGTCTGCCCATGGTCGGAAACCAATCCCTGATTTAACAAGAAGATAACAACAGTCACTGCTACCAACATTGCCCAAAATAACAGCCACTCTACCCACTATATCATATCTGCTACACTGGCATGAGACTGAGGAAATATCAAACCCTTTCAGCAAGGTAATAAACCATTTTTAAAAGTATGATTCACATTGAAACAATGGGCTATATATAAACACATTCAGAGCATGAACCTCCATTCATTATCTACGGAGACAGGTATTTCCATATATTAGTACCACGATATTCAGAACAGAAACATATTAATGTAGCCTGTCTTTATCCATACAAAGCCATATAAAGATGCTGTATAAAAGCAGTCCTCTCCCAGTCCCAACACACAGTAACTCTCACTAGTGTAACACCAGTGACGTTTATGGCCAGAGTGCTCAGACTCCTCAAATAGTTCATAAACTAGGGGACAGTGCTGCGGCGTCACACAACTCTTTACAAACTATACAGATATCAAAGAACCGATCAGTCACAGAGGCACAGGGAGACAGACTAAAGAAATACTGGACGCCATGCCTTGTTGATGGTCATGAGAATGGACAGACCAGGATGAACACACACACACACACACACACTCCAACACACACACACACTTGGACTGGAAGCTCAAAGTTATTAGGACGCTAGGAGAGGAGGAGAGGAAGAAGACAAGAAAGGAGATCGACTAGGAGAGGAGGAGAGGAAGAAGACAAGAAAGGAGATAATGAGGAGAAGGGAAAAACTGGACTTTCTCAATCACTATCTGTCATGAAACAGACCTATGCACTTTCTGTGGAGGAAATAACTTGTTTGGAGTGAGAAATTCATCTAAAATGCAACAATGCTGGATTAATAAAATTATAAATATATAATATGCACAATAATTAATGGTGTCCTCATAATGCATAATGTAGGATATATTTCAGAGTTGATTTGATCAGACTTATTTTCTTTGGTAAAACTGTATATTGGTAAACCTTTGTTTATTAGTGGTACTTACTCAATTTGCCATGTCAATTTAAGTTACACAAACCAAACTCAGATAATCATTTTTGCCATAATTAGTTGCTCCTAAAAGGGTGAAATAAAACTGTGAAAAGTTGTCCATCAATTCAATTCAATTCAAGGGGCTTTATTGGCATGGGAAACGTGGATGTGATGTGCCATCCATCATCTGCTAGCCTACTTGTACGTGTGCTTTATCAAATTAGAAATAACACGTGAATGTGAAAAAGTTTCAGAATATAATAGAATTGAATATGAATACCTTGCCATGCACCTGGATCAGAGTTGTTCAGGTTTGCAGCTGCTCTGAAATAACATATTGACACACACAGGTACTGACTGACCATGCTGACACACAGGTAAGAGGTCAACTGTTTCTCTGTCTGTGTAACATCTGATTCTGAGACCTGTATGTAGCCACTCCGGGGGTAAACTATTCAGAAGATTTGGGGAGTTATGATAGGATGAAACGCGATCTAATCCCAAAAAGGCTTTAGAGAATCGACCATCACTAACGGAGAGAGAGAATCTTCATAAAACAGCACGATCAGCACCGGGAACCCCATGCACAGCCGGTAAACGTTGTAACGACAACAGGAGAGTACCACGCCACAGCTCCCTTCTTCTTAATTTCCATCCCTCCTCGCGCGCAATAGCGATCACGGAAAAACCTCACAGGTCTATCATTTTAAAGTTCAATCTGTTTGCCATCACTTACCGGGTCTCGGTGATTGCGTCTTCCTCGTGTTTCGATGTCGGATCGGTCGCTGTGTGTAGGGGTAATGTGTGTGTGTCGCGCTCTCTCTATTCTTATCTCTCCTGTCTCTCTCAAGGACGAGGTGAAATCCGTGCTCTGGTCATCCGGCGGCTTCACAGACAAAACCAACAAGCAAGAGAAAAATACAAAAGGCAAGGAAGGGAGGGGAGGAAGTCAATTTGTTTAGTGGCACTGAGACAAAAAATAACTGTCACATATGGAGGCGGGTTAAAACTGGAGATATGTTATATAATAGTGGCCAAGGCTATAAATCAAACTGTAGGCTAGAACCACAGCTTTAAATTGTCTCTGTAGCCCTGCGTGCGCTCTCAGTTCAAAGGTGTGTTTTCCTGCGCACGGAAGCCTACAGTGTTAATGCCACAGTATGGTGCAGAAAAGGCTAGGGGAGATAGGCAGCAGAGCATAGAAAATGTGCTTCAAATGTTGTCAAAAGCGCTAATGTTCGTGCCTGTCCAATTTGCTTTCACAGCTCAAGAGATGGGCCTTTTACGTGGCAGTTCTGTCAGACAAGGAGTAAAGCGCAACTCGGGGGGCACTTTTCTATTCCAAAGTTAGCCCATATGAGAGAATTTCCCTCACTGTGCTGAGAAGTTGGAGAGAGAGGGATGAGAAGGAGGTGCAAATGTGTCAAGTAACGGGATGTCTAAATGTAGTGACCGCATAAGTCAGGTTTGACACACTTTATTATTTATTCTGTCTCTGCCTGTATGCCCTCAGCTGCTCTGCACTAGCAGCTCATCAGAGCACTGTCCGCCCTTTCTAACCCCTAGGTGCGGCTCACGCTGCGCATGTGCACGGAGGCGCTGCCCAAATGTCAAGAGCAATAACTGGGGATGTCATCCCGAATTCTCTCTGCGCACAATGAACTCGTCGGGAGCTTTCTCTCTCTCTCTCTCTCTCTCTCTCTCTCTCTCTCTCTCTCTCTCTCTCTCTCTCTCTCTCTCTCTCTCTCTCTCTCTCTCTCTCTCTCTCTACCTCAGACATAAGCGGTCGCTTAGGGCCCCCGGCTACTAGCGGGCCGACCTAAAAAAATAGTAACTCGGTCGAGGGTCAATTAGCCCATGTCATCTAACATGTTTTAGATGGGTAAATTAGTCTAGCCAGCTATCTAAACATGTAGTAATAATGGTTGAATTATGGCCTCGCACAAAGGGCACGTGCCCAGGGTCCCTGACCCCCATTGATTTTGTTAGTCACTCTAATTTAGACATCATTAACATGGCATAAGTCATGGCAAAGTGTGTACAGTTACAGAAAATTAGCTGTAAAACTGAAAAAAAATGTCTCTCCATCCATTGGCAAAATGTGTAAAATTGTGCAAATTTGGTTTAAAACTGCAACTTTTGTTTCTCTCCGCCATCAAGCTGGGGGGAGGGCACTATAATGTTTTGCCCTGGAGGTGGGGGGCCAAAAACATTTTTGCTTAGGTCCCACAAAAAGCTAGGCTAGGCCCTGAGAGGACAGTCAGTTGTTTTGTTGGTACCCAGGTGTTAATCACCGTTAGCGCACATCTCCCCGATAATGAGCCGGTGTTTCCCGCCACTCCACTGAGCGTTCTAATTCACCTGTCACATCAGCTGAGCCTCTTCCGTTTGCCACGCAACGGTGCCTGCCTGCTCAGATGTCTCCATTACACAACTGTGTGTGTGCGTGCGTCCTTTTGCATGTAGTCTAAATATATAAATAGCCCAATAAGCTATAGCCTACACATGGTACCACTACATTTGGACAATATGTTAATGTTCAAAAACCTACAAAGAAGATGACTGATATTTTTGAATTGCTATGTGTGGCCTGGGTAAACCGACCAGTCTTTATGGCTAGCATTCCACGGAGTTACAAGGAGTGGAATGTTAGCTAAAAAGACTGTTACCCAGACGAGTGAGTGTAAGAGAACAAGGATATTTCTCACTTTCAAGGGATCAATTCTGAACACTCATCATTTTCAATAGCTGCCTTTGAAGTTTTATAGGCAATTTCTTTGGCCATTGTGTGTAACGGTTCTCCTCTTGTGAAGTAAAGGCGGACCAAAGCGCAGCGTGGTGGTTGTTCATTGTATTTATTTACGAAACTATACATGAACAAACTAACGAAAACAAAACAAGAAACGTGAGAACTCAAAACAGCCCTGTCTGGTGCAAAACACAAAAACAGGAACAATCACCCACAAACAAACAGTGAAACCCAGGCTACCTAAGTATGATTCTCAATCAGAGACAACTAATGACACCTGCCTCTGATTGAGAACCATACTAGGCCGAAAACATAGAACTGACCCAAAACATAGAAAAACAAACATAGACTGCCCACCCAACTCACGCCCTGACCATACTAAATAAATGCAAAACAAAGGAAATAGAGGTCAGAACGTGACAGTACCCCCCCCCCAAAGGTGCGGACTCCGGCCGCAAAACCTTGACCTATAGGGGAGGGTCTGGGTGGGCGTCTGTCCGCGGTGGCGGCTCTGGCGCGGGACGCGGACCCCACTTCGCCATTGTCTTAGTCCGCCGTATTGTCCGCCTCCGTGGCTTACTCCCCATGCCCACCCCTCTCAATGACCCCACTGGACAGAGGGACTGCTTGGGACAGAGGGGCAGCTCGGGACAGAGGTGAAGCAGCTGCTCGGGACAGAGGGGCGGCAGCTGCTCGGGACAGAGGGGCGGCAGCAGCTCGGGACAGAGGGGCGGCAGCTGCTCGGGACAGAGGGGCGGCAGCTGCTCGGGACAGAGGGGCGGCAGCTGCTCGGGACATAGGGGCAGCTGCTCGGGACATAGGGGCAGCTGCTCCGGGCGGAGGGGCTCTAGCGGCCCCTGTCCGACTGGCGGCACTGGCGGCCCCTGGTTGACTGGCGGCGCTGGCGCTGGGCTGACTGGCGGCACTGGCGGCCCCTGGCTGACTGGCGGCACTGGCGGCCCCTGGTTGACTGGCGGCACTGGCGGCCCCTGGCTGACTGGCGGCACTGGCGGCCCCTGGCTGACGGGCGGCACTGGCGGCCCCTGGCTGACGGGCGGCACTGGCGGCCCCTGGCTGACGGGCGGCATTGGCGGCTCCTGGCAGATGGGCGGCACTGGCGGCGCTGGGCAGACGGGCGGCACTGGCGGCGCTGGGCAGACGGGCGGCACTGGCGGCGCTGGGCAGACGGGCGGCGCCGGCGGCGCTGGGCAGACGGGCGGCGCTGGCGGCGTTGGGCAGACGGGCGGCGCTGGCGGCGCCGGGCAGACGGGCGGCGCAGGCGGAGGCGCCAGACAGGCGGGAGGCTCCGGCAGAGGCGCCGGACAGGCGGGAGGCTCCGGCAGAGGCGCCGGACAGGCGGGAGGCTCCGGCAGAGGCGCCGGACAGGCGGGAGGCTCCGGCAGAGGCGCCGGACAGGCGGGAGGCTCCGGCAGAGGCGCCGGACAGGCGGGAGGCTCCGGCAGAGGCGCCGGACAGGCGGGAGGCTCCGGCAGAGGCGCCGGACAGGCGGGAGGCTCCGGCAGAGGCGCCGGACAGGCGGGAGGCTCCGGCAGAGGCGCCGGACAGGCGGGAGGCTCCGGCAGAGGCGCCGGACAGGCGGGAGACTCCGGCAGAGGCGCCGGACAGGCGGGAGGCTCCGGCAGCGGCGCCGGACAGGCGGGAGGCTCCGGCAGAGGCGCCGGACAGGCGGGAGGCTCCGGCAGCGGCGCCGGACAGACGGGAGACTCCGGCAGAGGCGCCGGACAGGCGGGAGACTCCGGCAGCGCTGGAGAGGAGGAAGGCTCTGGTAGCGCCGGAGAGGCGGGAGACTCCGGCAGCGCTGGAGAGGAGGAAGGCTCTGGACGGATGGGCCGGAGAGACAGCCTGGTACGGGGAGCTGCCACCGGAGGGCTGGGGTGTGGAGGTGGTGACGGATAGACCGGGCCGTGCAGGCGCACTGGAGCTCTTGAGCACCGAGCCTGCCCAACCTTACCCGGTTGAATGGTCCCGGTCGCCCTGCCAGTGCGGCGAGGTGGAATAGCCCGCACTGGGCTATGCAGGCGAACCGGGGACACCGTGCGCAAGGCTGGTGCCATGTAAGCCGGCCCAAGGAGACGCACTGGAGACCAGATGCGTAGAGCCGGCTTCATGGCACTTGGCTCGATGCCCACTCTAGCCCGGCCGATACGCGGAGCTGGAATGTACCGCACCGGGCTGTGCACCCGCACTGGGGACACCGTGCGCTCCACAGCATAACACGGTGCCTGCCCGGTCTCTCTAGCCCCCCGGTAACCACAGGAAGTTGGCTCAGGTCTCCTACCTGGCGTAGCCATACTCCCTGTTAGCCCCCCCCCAAGAAATTTTTGGGGCTGACTCCCGGGCTTCCATCCACGACGCCGCGCTGCCTCCTCATACCAGCGCCTCTCCGCTTTCGCCGCCTCCCGTTCTTCCTTGGGGCGGCGATACTCTCCTGGCTGAGCCCAAGGTCCTTTACCGTCTAGTTCGTCCTCCCATGTCCATACCTCCTCGCGCTGCTCCTGCTGCTGCTTTTTCCTTTGCCCATTACCACACCGCTTGGTCCTGTTGTGTTGGGTGATTCTGTAACGGTTCTCCTCTTGTGAAGTAAAGGCGGACCAAAGCGCAGCGTGGTGGTTGTTCATTGTATTTATTTACGAAACTATACATGAACAAACTAACGAAAACAAAACAAGAAACGTGAGAACTCAAAACAGCCCTGTCTGGTGCAAAACACAAAAACAGGAACAATCACCCACAAACAAACAGTGAAACCCAGGCTACCTAAGTATGATTCTCAATCAGAGACAACTAATGACACCTGCCTCTGATTGAGAACCATACTAGGCCGAAAACATAGAACTGACCCAAAACATAGAAAAACAAACATAGACTGCCCACCCAACTCACGCCCTGACCATACTAAATAAATGCAAAACAAAGGAAATAGAGGTCAGAACGTGACATTGTGGTTATGCTCTTCAGCCTTTTTCAGATGTTTCATGTAATAATTCATTGTAGCCCACGACTGAAAAATCACATTTCATGGAACTTCTGGACTTTATTGAATAAAGTAAAATAGTTATTTTAGGCCTACATATATATTTTTTAAAGAAACCCTACTTCTCCACCAAATGTCTACCTCCCCCCTTTTCTTTGCTATTGTTCAACTCACACACACACACACACACACACACACACACACACACACACACACACACACACACACACACACACACACACACACACACACACACACACACACACACACACACACACACACACACACACACACACACACACACACACACACACACACACACACACACACACACACATACACACACACACACACACACACACACACACACACACACACACACACACACACACACACACACACACACACATACACACACACACACACACACACACACACACATACACACACACACACACACACACACACACACACACACACACACACACACATACACACACACACACACACACACACACACACACACACACACACACACACACACACACACACACACACACACACACACACACACATACCCACCACCCTAGGCAGAACATGTTTCTCTCACAACTTTGACATGGGGCTGTCTTTTATCCTCCATGTTTCCCAGCGTCTCTGTGCTCCTCCAGATCCCCCGGGTTCCACTGCTACCCACCACAGCCAAATGACACCCCGCTGGGGCTACAGCAGAGGTCTCTCCCCGAACAGACGGCTCTACATCCACAGGTCGGTTTGAAGAGCGAGTCTATCAAAACCAACAGGCCAAGTCCCCTACATGTAATTGCAAAAGAAATAGAGCCTCAAGTAGGCCTAGTGACAAATGAAATGTGAATGTAATGTTAACTCAATAGACCTAAGAATTGTTTGGTTATAGACCTGTGTGAAACGTATAAATAGTTCTGTACATTTTCCCTATTGTCTTCTTATTGTCTTCTTGTTTTAGAGGTGTTTATGGAATGCATAGGCCTAATTGCATCAGGTGTGAGATGTGGCGTATCTATCTATTCATGCTGTCCTCGTGCACTTATTCACGTTCCATCACTCGATGTAGTTGTCACATCCACAAGAGAGAGAGAGGGAGAGAGAGAGAGAGACTGAGAGAGAGAGAGAGACTGATAGAGAGAGAGAGAGAGAGAGAGAGAGAGAGAGAGAGAGCGAGAGAGAGAGAGGGAGAGAGAGAGAGAGAGGGAGAGAGAGAGACAGAGAGAGAGAGAGGGAGAGAGTATTTGTTGAAAGAACATGGCTTATTAGGCCTACGAGTTTAACATCAGCCTCCTGTGTGAATAATAATCTATAAATCATAGACTTTCAAAGGGGCGTGAGTTGAGTTTTACCACGTGCTGCTCTGAGCCTGCGATTTCAATAATCATGTTTACGAGCACAGGTCCAGTGTTCAGAGAAGTGAATGTGCACTATGTGTGCGTTGGTCAGTGTTCTATAGGCTATTGAGGGTACAATTTGTCCCTCAGGAAATCAGGAGCTGATGTGAACCCCTGGCCTTTTATTTCAGGACAGTAATCGATGGTGTTTCTGGAGAGGCCCCATGTGAGTTGTGAAAGATGGCGCCGACAGACATGGCAGCTCTGCTTATTGCTCCTAAGCAACTTTGCAGTTGTTGTCGTTGTTGATTTTGTTGTGTTTCTTCTTACATTATTAGCACATAACGTTATTTCTTAATTGCAGTATTTGACTTTCAGATTGTGTGTAGTGTTGTGAGTTGTTAAATACTACTGCACTGTTGGAGCTAGGAACACAAGCATTTAGCTACACCTGCAATAACATCTGATAAATGTGTGTATGCGAAAATTTGATATGATGTGGTGTTGATTACCTTAAATAGTTAATAAAAAACACATACAAATATATAAGTAGTTATTTGTAACATCAATTCCATCAAAACCTGAAAGGTCAATTATAGGCCTATATCATACATAGCCTGCACACAATCACAGGCTACTGCATAGTCCTTTTTTTAAAGCATGCATGTAATTAGGCCTAATTAAAATAACTGCATGCAATCATAACATTGTATAGGCCTACAAATATTATAACACAAAAAATAAACATATTTACATGTTTGTCTTGCATTCTAAGCCCAAGGCACAGTTAATAAGTAAGGCCTACACAGTGATTCAAATTATTGGACCTAACGGAGCATGTCTAATCACCCACCTACAGTATATAGATCCGGACATTTCGTTTGACTGACTGCCTGGTAAGACAATCACATATTTTGAAAATCATTCTGACTATAAGCTTCAGACTGCGGACTGCCTCCAACTAGCCAAAGTGAGAGGTTTATCAGACCTCTAGCGGTTGGAAAGGGCAATTGCAGCCACGCGGTGGAAATTAACATTGTCCATTCCAAAGCTTTGAGGCGCATTGACCCGAGTAACGGCAAACGTTTTTTTTTTACACGTGTGCGTTAGACCAAATATAACATCCATGATCATTTCGGAAATGCGGAATCGTCTTTTCTATTCAAAACAGAATAATGAAGGAAGTAGTTGGAACAGAAACAATGCGCAACAAGGAAGCAGAGTTCAATGCGCTGCGTCCTGTTCCAAAACCACAACTACTAACCGACCACTTCAGCCTTACACATAATACTGCCATTCTCTATTTCCAGGGAGATTACTTTCAATTCGAAATGTTACGCTTTTGATGGTCCCCACGAAAGGCTGTAATAAATGGCTAAACTTAAACGTTGTTTTTCTGTTTTAACATTATGTTATCCAATCGGAATGAATGCCTGACGTTAAACCTAGAGCTGTTTCTGTATCTCCTAACCCAGTCGGAATTTACGTTGTGTGCCTAAACCCTAATATGCCTAAACCCTTGATTTCTCTGGGTGCATATGAAACATTTTAAGAAGGCAAACAAAATTACAAAACAACTCAACAACCACCCAGTAGCCTATCACAACCAATAGTAATCTAATTTCACCACATTTTTAAGAACAGTTGGACTTATGTCAAGCGCTCTGCAATAACACTGGGGGAACCACTGAGTGCACTGGCACTGAAAACCTGTCGCACCTGTTCAGCATTTAGCTATCCTATGAAACCATTTTGCTACAAAACATTTTGACACAATAGCCCAGTAGTCAAATTACATGTCATAATGCTTAGGATCATTAGCATGTCGATAGAGAGAGAGAGAGAGAGAGAGAGAGAGAGAGAGAGAGAGAGAGAGAGAAAGAGAGAGAGAGAGAGAGAGAGAGAGAGAGAGAGAGAGAGAGAGAGAGAGAGAGAGAGAAAGAGAGAGAGAGAGAGAGAGAGAGAGAGAGAGAGAAGGGAGTTGTCAGCCCACAGGACCACTGGGCACCTGGGCTATACTGTAGGTGCTCACATTTTACTCCTCTCAAAACCTAGGCTAATTCTAGTAAAGTTAAGCACTTGCTAGTCTAGCTAGCTACTCGAATGAATGGCTAGATGCAGGTATGTTCGTCGATTACAGCAACTGTGCAAAGCTGGTGGACATGGAAATCAAATCCACCATTCTCCTGCTTGATGGACCGAGCGCCACTTGTAATACATTTCAGTGCCACAGCCAACTTTCAACTACTAGGCTACTGTAGCTACTACGGTCAATGTAATGAATCAGTGAAGTTGTTTAAAAAGAGGTAGGTTACCTTTGGCTGGCTGTCATGTTCCAGGAGGCCTAAATTAATTCATGATGAATTTTTCAATGGTGATTATTATCCAATGAAGTAGGTAAAGTCATGGCCAGCAATGTAGCTCCCGACTGTGTAGGCATGCATTGCATGATCAATGTTGCAAATGTGAAGCGTAAGCCATTGATCATATAGGCCTGTCGCATAATGTGGATGCTAAAAATAGAGACCTATATGAATGAACAGGCAGGTCCAACTTAATTCTGGTATTATTAGGCAATGGGATATCGATTTAAAAAAAAAAATATTCATACTTTTCCCGGCTTTTTCTATTGCCTCTGCTGTGGTAATATGCTGCAGTTGATAGACTCGTTCCTTGAGTGACGTCAAAGTCCATTGTTCCAGAACGCAAAACGTCCAGAGCGTTCAAAAGTACTTTGCAAACTGTTGGTTGAAAATGCGGGATCAAACGTTAATACACAGAATGAACAATAATACTATGGTGTCTGGTGAAGGGTTTTCTTCTCCTCTAACTCTGGTTTCATATACATCCTTTAACTTAACCCACGTCTCCACTAGGGGCAACACTGAGCTCTATTACCATCTAGCAGGCTTGGGGTTTGCAAGGGGGTTGTGGACAAGGATGGCGGTTGGGCGTAATCCGCAGACTCATGATTGGAGGGTTGTGTGTTCAATCCCAGTGTTGTGCAGTTCTGTGTCAACAAGCAAGTTCAAATTTGACATTTAGAGACACTTCAAAATTTGATGTTTGGAGAAATGTGGACAAACTTAAGATTTTGCAGTGAGACTGTGAGAGCTAGGGGCAATCCGCAGACTCGGGATCGGAGGGTTGAATGTTCAATCCCAGTGATAGGCAGTGCTGTGTCAACAAACACGTAGAATTGGGACGTTTAGAGCAACTTCGAAATTTGACGTTTAGGGAAACGTGGACAAACGTCTCATTTTACAATGAGACTGTGAGAGCTTGCTGCTATTTCTCTCTCTCAAGTAGGCCTGCACTTGAAGTATAGAATATATTGTTACTCTCAATTGCCGAATGATAGAAAATTACTGAATACAGCGAGGCAAGTGTACAACACATATACAGTTCATTCGGAAAGTATTCAGACCCTTTGACTTTTTCCACATTTTGTTAAGTTACAGCCAGCCGTATTCTTAAATATATTTTAAAAAACAGGTTTTTAGAAATATTTGCAAATGTATAAAAAAAATTATGGAAATATTACATTTACATAAGTATTCAGACCCTTTACTTTGTTGAGGAACCTTTGGCAGCGATTCCAGCCTCGAGTCTTCTTGGGTATGACGCTACAAGCTTGGCACATCTGTATTTGGGGAGTTTATCCCATTCTTCTCTGCAGATCCTCTCAAGCTATGTCAAGTTGGATGGGGAGCGTTGCTGCACAGCTATTTCAGGTCTCTTCAGAGATGTTTTATTGGGTTCAAGTCCAAGCTCTGGCTGGTCCACTCAAGGACAATCAGAGACTTGTCCCGAAGTCACTCCTGCGTTGTCTTGACTGTGTGCTTCGGGTCATTGCCCTGTTGGAAGGTGAACCTCAAATCAATCAAATTGTATTTGTCACCTGCGCCGAATACAACCAGTATTCCTTACCGTGAAATGCTTACTTACAAGCCCTTAACCAAGAATGCAGTTTTAAGAAAAAAACAAGTTGAGACATGATTAACTAAATAAACTAAAGTAAAAAATAAAAGAGTACCAATAAAATAACAATAATGAGGCTATATACAGGGGGTACAGGTACCGATATGCTGGGGTACAGTTTAATAAACAGAGTAGCAGCAGCGCAAAAGAGGAGGGGGAAGGGGGAGGTCAATGCAAATAGTACAGGTAGGCATTTGATTAGCTGTTCAGCAGTCTCATGGTTTGGGAGTAGAAGCTGTTAGGAAGCCTTTTGGACCTAGACTTGGCACTCCAGTACAACTTGCCTTGCGGTAGCAGAGAGAACAGTCTATGAATAGGGTGGCTGGAGTCTTTGGCCTTTCATTTTTAGGGCCTTCCTCTGACACCGCCTGGTATAGAGGTCCTGGTTGGCAGGAGGCTTGGCCCCAGTGATGTACTGGGCTGTATGCACTACCCTCTGCAGCTCCTTGCGGTCGGAGGCTGAGCAGTTGCCATGCCAGGTGGGGATGTAACCAGTCAAGACACTCTGGATGGTGTAGCTGTATAACCTTTCGAGGATCTGAAGACCCATGCCAAATCTTTTCAGTCTCCCGAGGGGGATTAGGTGTTGTCGTGCCCTCTTCACGACTGTCTTGGTGTGCTTGGACCATGATAGTTTGTTGGTGATGCGGACACCAAGGAACTTGAAGCTCTCAACCTGCTCCACTAAAGCCCAGTCGATGAGAATGGGGGCATGCTTGGTCCTCCTTTTCCTGTAGGTTGTTGTCCTGGCACCACCCTGCCAGGTCTCTGACCGTCTCCCTATAGGCTGGCTCATCGTTGTCGGTGATCAGGCCTACCACCGCTGTGTCATCGGCAAACTTAATGATGGTGCTGGAGTCATGCTTGGCCACTCTGTCATGGGTGAACAGGGAGTACAGGAGAGGACTTAGCACGCACCCCTGAGGTGCCTGTCATGCCAAGTAGTGTCCCCCTGCCAAAAAATTGTGCCCTCAATGAGTTCTAGCTTCCGTTGCTAGAGCTGTTGCTAGAACTTGCTATATTCTGACTGGGTTACATAATGAACCAAAGCGTCCGTTGCTATTCTGGTTGCTTGGATCTATTTGACCTGGTAGCGGTTGCGAAGGACGGAGGATGCGTAGTATTATTTCACCTCAGAAGCGCTCGCTCAGTCTCGCATAATTATTACCTCAGAATTGCTCTCCAAGGACAGTGTTTTTGACGGTGACTACCTGCTGACTACCTGCTGACTACCTACTGCTTCAGAGGACTGAAAAGACAGGAAAGAGAACACTCTTTCTTTACCATATTTGTCTTTATATGAGAACATATTGTGAAATGGGAATAAATTATTTCAACTGTTTTAAATTGCCGTTGCTAGCTACTGTACTTATTTACCTCAGTCTGCCTAGTCAGCTAGTCAGCTAGCTGGCTATGTGTGTGTGTGTGTGTGTGTGTGTGTGTGTGTGTGTGTGTGTGTGTGTGTGTGTGTGTGTGTGTGTGTGTGTGTGTGTGTGTGTGTCTGATCTGCGGAACAGAAGTAGGCCAAATGTAAAATCCGAACTAAACAGATGCAGATGGGCTTCTGGTTCCTCAAAACAATCGATATGTTTGTACTGAGACACAGAACTGTTTTGAATAACAAAGGAATGAACAATGACATTTCATGTCTCGTATCATGTCAATTATACTGGTAGCTTTACAGCTATTTACTTAAATAATAAATTGGGATTTATTTGCCCATCTTGCAAAGGAAAATCCCCCACACTCCACCAGACAACACAGTCACACACACTCAATTACATTTGATTTGGGCAGACCAGCTGAAAGAACAAGAATTAAACTTATCAAATGTCCAGTTACGTCCGGATTAGTTTAATTTGCAGGACAGACAAAACACAGCAGCTGGACAGTATTACAGAAAATCATAATGAATTTCTAATCTGGTATTACTGAGGCTTTTTGCTATATCATTGTGCAACTCAATTACAATAATAAAAATGCTCATTTCAAAGTAGGTGTAATTAGGACACGGCTATGCTAAAAAGGGGACGCAGCGTCTGTTTCTGTAGAATATTTCCCTCTAATGTGATTGTGACAATGTCAAAGAGTAAAGTCATTGTAAACCAGGGAATAAATAATCCTGTTTAAAATATAGCGTCATTTGGTCAGATCTGTTTCAGAGAGATTAGGGAATGAATGACCTTAGTGTTTCTCTTTCATTTTTGTTATCAGTTCAGAGACCCTGTTTTTCTAGCTTCAAGGTTCATTGTGTCGGGTGGGAAATCGGCGAAATGTGTCTATCTACATTTATCCTCAGTATTTACACTGTTTTAGATCTACTGACACCACAGGAAGTTGGTGGCACCTTAAATGGGGAGGACGGGCTCGTGGTACTGACTGGAGCAGAATCAGTAGAATGGTATCAAATACACCAAACACATGGTTTCCATGGTTTCCAGGAGTTTGATGCTGTTCCATTTTCTCCGTTCCGGGCCATTATTATGAGCCGTTCTCTCCTCAGCAGCCTCCACAAATGGACACAATGTTTTTAATCTACCAAACCCCCTCAAATATTTGGATTTAAGAGAGGATACACACATGAAGTAGTCAGAACAGACATACAGTTGAAGTCAGAAGTTTACATACACCTAGGCCAAATACATTTAAACTCAGTTTTTCACAATTCCTGACATTTAATCCTAGCAAAAATTCCCTGTTTTAGGACAGTTAGGATCACCACTTTATTTTAAGAATGTGAAATGTCAGAATAATAGTAGAGAGAATGATTTATTTCAGCTTTTATTTCTTTCATCACATTCCCAGTGGGTCAGAAGTTTACATACACTCAATCAGCATTTGCTAGCATTGCCTTGAAATTGTTTAACTTGGGTCAAACGTTTCGGGTAGCCTTCCACAAGCTTCCCACAATAAGTTGGGTGAATTTTGGCCCATTCCTCCTGACAGAGCTGATGTAACTGTCAGGTATGTAGGACTCCTTGCTCGCACATGCTTGTTCAGTTCTGCCCACAAATGTTCAATAGGATTGAGGTCGGGGCTTTGTGATGGCCACTCAAATACCTTGACTTGTTGTCCTTAAGCCATTTTTCCACAACTTTGGAAGTATGCTTGGGGTCATTGTCCATTTGGAAGACCCATTTACAACCAAGCTTTAACTTCCTGACTGATGTCTTGAGATGTTGTTTGAATATAGCCACATACATTTCCAACCTCATGATGCATTCTATTTTGTGAAGTGCACCAGTCCCTCCTGCAGCAAAGCACCCCCACAACATGATGCTGCCACCACCGTGCTTCACGTTGGGATGGTATTCTTCGGCTTGCAAGCCTCCCCCTTTTTCCTCCAAAAATAACGATGTCATTATGGCCAAACTGTTCTATTTTTTGTTTCATTAGACCAGAGGACATTTCTCCAAAAATAACGAGCTTTGTCCCCATGTGCAGTTGCAAACTGTAGTCTGGCTTTTTTATGGCGGTTTTGGAGCAGTGGCTTCTTCCTTGATGAGCGGCTTTTCAGGTTATGTCGATATATAACTTGTTTTACTGTGGATAAAGATACATGTTTCCTCCAGAATCTTCACAAGCTCCATTGCTGTTGTTCTGGGATTGATTTGCACTTCTCGCGCAAAGTACGTTCATACCTAGGAGACAGAACGCATTTCCTTCTTGAGTGATATGACGGCTGCGTGGTCCCATGGTGTTTATACGTGCATACTATTGTTTGTACAGATGAACCTGGTACCTACAGGCGTTTGGAAATTGCTCCCAAGGATGAACCAGACGTGTGGAGGTATCCAATTTGTTTTCCTGAGGTCTTGTCTGATTTCTTTGGATTTTCCCATGATGTCAAGCAAAGAGGCACTGAGTTTGAAGGTAGGCCTTGAAATACATCCACAGGTACACCTCCAATTGACTCAAATGATGTCAATTAGCCTATCAGAAGCTTCTAAAGCCATGACATCATTTTCTGGAATTTTCCAAGCTGTTTAGAGGCACAGTCAACTTAGTGTATGTAAATTTCTGACCCACTGGAATTGTGATACATCGAATTATAAGTGAAATAATCTGTCTGTAAACTATTTTTGGAAAAATGACTTGTGTCATGCACAAAGTAGATGTCCTCACCGACTTGCCAAAACTATAGAAATGTGTGGAGTGGTTGAAAAACTAGTTTTAATGACTCCAACCTAAGTGTATGTAAACTTATGACTTCAACTGTATCTTACTTAGCCTCTGTCTTAACTGTCCAACACATGGGGAGGAATGAGAATAGCTAAATCTCTGGAGGATTTTACAGAAAGGGATGTGATTGCACTTCTTCCTCATCAGCTAACATCAAGCATCCAGAGAGATATATGTCTAATATAGTAGATGTCTAATATATGGGTGTATTTGGTCCCCAGCTTACATCTGTCTGCTTATGGATTTATTACTTAGAAATGATTGGAAGAAAAAAGGCGTCTCGAGACAGACTGAGTGACTAATAACTAAAGCCGACAGCGGGTGAAAACACACAGGCACATGGCACGCACACACACACACACACACACACACACACACACAGCGGCAAGTCATAGCGACAAGGCTCTGCTACACTGAACAAAGGAGTCAGAATGACACATCCTCTGTGACAGTGGGATAGAACTCAATCACCCTCAAAGCCACACACACACTCACATTAACACACATACACACACATTACAGAACAGAATGCAAAAACACACTCAAGCACACACAGAACACATACAGACACACATTTGATGTCCCTCCAACTCCATTGAGTTCTACCCAAGGTCCTAGCAGGATCAGTTAGAGATGGAGAGATAGAGGGAAAGAGATAGTGTGACAGTGAAGGGAAGGAGGTAGAGAGGTGGAGAGGTAGAGTCATTGAGGTAGAGATGGAGAGGTAGTGATTGAGGTAGAGAGATGGGGAGAGGTGGAGTCATTGAGCTAGAGAGATGGAGAGGTGGAGTCATTGAACTAGAGAGATGGAGAGGTAGAGTCATTGAGCTAGAGAGATGGAGAGGCAGAGTCATTGAGCTAGAGAGATGGAGAGGTAGAGTCATTGAGCTAGAGAGATGGAGAGGCAGTCATTGAACTAGAGAGATGGAGAGGTAGAGTCATTGAGCTAGAGAGATGGAGAGGCAGAGTCATTGAACTAGAGAGATGGAGAGGTAGAGTCATTGAGCTAGAGAGATGGAGAGGTAGAGTCATTGAGATAGAGAGATGGAGAGGTAGTGATTGAGCTAGAGAGATAGAGAGGTAGTCATTGAGCTAGAGAGATGGAGAGGTAGTGATTGAGCTAGAGAGATGGAGAGGTGGAGTCATTGAGCTAGAGAGATGGAGAGGTAGAATCATTGAGCTAGAGAGGTGGAGAGGTAGAGTCATTGAGCTAGAGAGATGTAGAGGTAGAATCATTGAGCTAGAGAGATGGAGAGGTGGAGTCATTGAGCTAGAGAGATGGACAGATGTTTAGGTGGAGAGTTGGATTAACAGAAGTAGACTGATATAGGTGGAGAGATGGAAGAATGTAGAGGTACAGTGGTGGAGGTAGAGAGATGGAGAGGTGGAGAGACAGATTGTGTGAAGAGTTTATCCCCAGAAAGATCCTGACAGCAGCTGCTGACTACAGATGGGGACAGAGAGCTACTGACACACACACACACACACACACACACACAGACACACACACACACACGCACGCACACACACACACACACACACACACACACACACACACACACACACACACACACACACACACACACACACACACACACACACACACACACACACACACACACACACACACACACACACACACACACACACACATACATAGAAGCATACACACAGGCCCTCACATCATCTTTATGATGACAGTGGGTGCAGTACCAAGAGTAAATATTTTTTCAGTGAAGGCCTATCAAAAACTCATCTCTGAAACAGTCACACTAGGATTGACCAGAATGATAGAGCCATTTTGGATACAGAAACCTTCAAAACACTTGATAAACATCAACCTGCCCGACAAATGAGCCTTTTGGAGTTTCGGACAACAATGCTGTTTTGAAACCTTTTTTGTTTTGCTCTGTTTTGTTTTTCATATTTATGCGGCGCCACATCCTAGTCAATCTTTCATCGCTCGCTCTATTTAAAGGATGGGCAATATATCGCCCTTCAATGGAGAATACACACACACTATCGCCCTTCAATGGTACGTGGGTGTACGGAGGTGAGGTCACACCATATCAGCTCACAGAGTCTCCATAGCGACAATGGCCATTGTTCCTGGACCCAACAGGAAGTGGCTGTGTGGGACATCCTGTCACTGATACGCTAACTCTCCGGTAGTCAGATTAGACACAGGGTGGTGGTGGTGGTGAGGTGTGTGGGCTGTGTGTGTGTGTGACTGTGTGTGCTTGACCACATTGTTTTCCAGGTAGATCCCTAGGGGCTTCTGTATTTCCCAGCCACACAGGGCCCCTGCCCGACCACAGTCCAAAACCCCAGTCCTCAGTCCCACAGCCTTAATATAGATCTGAATACGGGCCACCGGAACCAGCCCAGCCTCACAGTCTGAACACAGCTTCATTTAGTGTGTGCCAGGAGACAGAGGGATACACACACACACACACACACACACACACACACACACACACACACACACACACACACACACACACACACACACACACACACACACACACACACACACACACACACACACACACACACACACACACACACAGTATACCTACATACACAAATACATATACACAAGCAAACACGCAGACACGCAAACACACAAACGGACAGACATACGCACGCACTTCATATCGCCATCTCAATGGAAAAGACAAACAGGAACCTGACACAGCAGCATGGTCTGTCACACAAAGATAAATACCCCTAATGTCTGCCTTACTGCTATTTCACATTTTCCCTCTCTCTGTCTCTGTCTCTCTCTCTCTCTCTCTCTCCCTCTCCCTCTCCCAGTAATAGAAACAAAATATCTGAACACGATCCAGTTTTGATAATGCGAAGGGGGTTGTCCAATTGAATAAGAAATAACCACCTTCATCATTTATTTAGCTGAATTGTTCGATGTCCTTGGCTATTTTCTCCAAAGGTAATCCATAGATTATGGCTTTCTTATTGATTGTGAATGGGCTGGCCGTCCCTGACCTCCAGAAGAGCTCAGCGTTATTATTTGTTTACAAAGCAGTTCTTCTACAAGTCCCGATCTACCTCACTTCAATTCTATCCAGGAGATCTAGTGAATATCAGACAAGCACCCAAAGTATGCTACTTTTCCATGTTCCCTGCACTTTGAAGAGGGGGATAACAACATTGCAAAAATCGTTGAAGCTGGATACTTATATTTCCCTCACTAACTTTAAACATCAGCTATCTGAGCAGCTAACCGATCGCTGCAGCTGTACATAGCCCATCTGTAAATAGCCCACCCAATCTACCTACCTCATCCCCATATTGTTTTTGTTTACTTTTCTGCTCGTCTGCACATCAGTATTTCTACCTGCACATCACCATCTGCTCATCTATCACTCCAGTGTTAATTTGCTCAATTGTAATTACTTTGCTACCATCTCCTATGTATTGCCTTACCTCCTCACGCCATTTGCACACACTGTATATACTTTCTTTGTTTTCTACAGTATTATTGACTGTATGTTTGTTTATTCCATGTGTAATTCTGTGTTGTTGTTTTTTGTGTCGCACTGCCAGGTCGCAGTTGTAAATTAGAACTCGTTCTTAACTGGCCTACCTTGTTAAATAAAGGTGAAAGAAATAAAATAAAATAAAATAGAGGTGCGGATGTTTACTTCCTACACAAGTTATTTTTCTTCCAGTTTTGTCCGATGAACAGGTTGTAGTAAAATAAAAAGGGATACATTTTTAATGGAATTCTAATCATCACTCCAGTCAAAACAGGCTCTGCAAATGTTCAAGTCCATTCATTTGCTATGAGCTCGCGCCAGTGTTCCAGTTTAGCAAACGTTGTGTGACTCGCTTGCGTGCTGGCAGGATATGGCATTATCTTCAGTTGTGCGTCAACAATTCTGCATACAGTAGCACGTTTGTAGGAAGGTGTGGTTATTCACAGGCAAATTGTTATATGCTATGGAGGTACATTTGTGTCTTTTTGTTTTCATTTTCAATCAAAAAGAATTGTTCTGAAAGCAACCTTTTCCCGACACATAGGAAGTTGAAGCGGACACCTACGAAGATGGCATCTCAGATAAGCAGCACTGGGCTGTATTGAAGATGTCATCTCAGATAAGCAGCACTGGGCTGTATTGAAGATGTCATCTCAGATAAGCAGCACTGGGCTGTATTGAAGATGGCATCTCAGATAAGCAGCACTGGGCTGTATTGAAGATGGCATCTCAGATAAGCAGCACTGGGCTGTATTGAAGATGTCATCTCAGATAAGCAGCACTGGGCTGTATTGAAGATGTCATCTCAGATAAGCAGCACTGGGCTGTATTGAAGATGGCATCTCAGATAAGCAGCACTGGGCTGTATTGAAGATGTCATCTCAGATAAGCAGCACTGGGCTGTATTGAAGATGTCATCTCAGATAAGCAGCACTGGGCTGTATTGAAGATGTCATCTCAGATAAGCAGCACTGGGCTGTATTGAACATGTCATCTCAGATAAGCAGCACTGGGCTGTATTGAACATGTCATCTCAGATAAGCAGCACTGGGCTGTATTGAAGATGTCATCTCAGATAAGCAGCACTGGGCTGTATTGAACATGTCATCTCAGATAAGCAGCACTGGGCTGTATTGAAGATGTCATCTCAGATAAGCAGCACTGGGCTGTATTGAAGATGTCATCTCAGATAAGCAGCACTGGGCTGTATTGAACATGTCATCTCAGATAAGCAGCACTGGGCTGTATTGAACATGTCATCTCAGGTAAGCAGCACTGGGCTGTATTGAACATGTCATCTCAGGTAAGCAGCACTGGGCTGTATTGAACATGTCATCTCAGGTAAGCAGCACTGGGCTGTATTGAACATGTCATCTCAGATAAGCAGCACTGGGCTGTATTGAACATGTCATCTCAGATAAGCAGCACTGGGCTGTATTGAACATGTCATCTCAGATAAGCAGCACTGGGCTGTATTGAACATGTCATCTCAGATAAGCAGCACTGGGCTGTATTGAACATGTCATCTCAGGTAAGCAGCACTGGGCTGTATTGACGTATCCTAAAAATGACATCTGCTGCTTTAGATTGAACGGTCATATCTCAGTTATTGTTTTCATATCTATACAAATAAGCTGTTTTCTTTACTTTCAGAGAGCGAGCTGATCAAGGGGTCGAAAATGTAGATATTGCCAGATGTTCACTATCCGAGGAACAGGCCGTGGAAGCTGTATTGCTGGCAAAAGTGTCCATAAACAGAGTTAATTAAACTGTTCTGTGTTCTTTTTCTCCATCTCTGCCTGCCTTGTGGTACATGGAACCTGTCTCACATGCATTCATTAAAAAACCCTTAAGATGTCAGCTGCTTATTTTCAGATTTACACCAGACAAACAGCCATTTTCACTGGACTATCTGTTGCTATCTGTTGCTGCCAAGTCATGATTTCCCTGGCGGTTAGCCTTGCAATAACCAAGTGGTGAGAATCATAGTACCTCTATATATAAATGTTTCAGGTACACTCCACTCCGATAGGTGTCTCCATCACATACAGTATCTTCAAATCAAATCAAATTTATTTATATAGCCCTTCGTACATCAGCTGATATCTCAAAGTGCTGTACAGAAACACAGCCTAAAACCCCAAACAGCAAGCAATGCAGGTGTAGAAGCACGGTGGCTAGGAAAAACTCCCTAGAAAGGCCAAAACCTAGGAAGAAACCTAGAGAGGAACCAGGCTATGTGGGGTGGCCAGTCCTCTTCTGGCTGTGCCGGGTGGAGATTATAACAAAACATGGTCAAGATGTTCAAATGTTCATAAATGACCAGCATGGTCGAATAATAATAAGGCAGAATAGTTGAAACTGGAGCAGCAGCACAGTCAGGTGGACTGGGGACAGCAAGGAGTCATCATGTCAGGTATTCCTGGGGCATGGTCCTAGGGCTCAGGTCCTCCGAGAGAGAGAAAGAAAGAGAGAATTAGAGAGAGCATATGTGGGATGGCCAGTCCTCTTCTGGCTGTGCCGGGTGGAGATTATAACAGAACATGGCCAAGATGTTCAAATGTTCATAAATGACCAGCATGGTT
The DNA here is from genome assembly GCF_045791955.1 of Oncorhynchus clarkii lewisi. NCBI lineage: Eukaryota > Metazoa > Chordata > Actinopteri > Salmoniformes > Salmonidae > Oncorhynchus > Oncorhynchus clarkii. The sequence continues at coordinate 13,164,602 of NC_092179.1, read as the reverse complement.
GAATAATAATAAGGCAGAACAGTTGAAACTGGAGCAGCAGCACAGCCAGGTGGACTGGGGACAGCAAGGAGTCATCATGTCAGGTAGTCCTGGGGCATGGTCCTAGGGCTCAGGTCTTCCGAGAGAGAGAAAGAGAGAAGGAGAGAATTAGAGAACGCACACTTAGATTCACACAGGACACCGAATAGGACAGGAGAAGTACTCCAGATATAACAAACTGACCCTAGCCCCCCGACACATAAACTACTGCAGCATAAATACTGGAGGCTGAGACAGGAGGGGTCAGGAGACACTGTGGCCCACTCCGAGGACACCCCCGGACAGGGCCAAACAGGAAGGATATAACCCCACCCACTTTGCCAAAGCACAGCCCCCACACCACTAGAGGGATATCTTCAACCACCAACTTACCATCCTGAGACAAGGCTGAGTATAGCCCACAAAGACCTCCGCCACGGCACAACCCAAGGGGGGGGGGGGGGGCGCCAACCCAGACAGGATGACCACATCAGTGACTCGACCCACTCAGGTGACGCACCCCCTCCAGGGACGGCATGAGAGAGCCCCAGTAAAGCCAGTGACTAAGCCCCTGTAATAGGGTTAGAGGCAGAGAATCCCAGTGGAAAGAGGGGAACCGGCCAGGCAGAGACAGCAAGGGCGGTTCGTTGCTCCAGAGCCTTTCCGTTCACCCTCCCACTCCTGGGCCAGACTACACTCAATCATATGACCCACTGAAGAGATGAGTCTTCAGTAGAGACTTAAAGGTTGAGACCGAGTTTGCGTCTCTGACATGGGTAGGCAGACCGTTCCATAAAAATGGAGCTCTGTAGGAGAAAGCCCTGCCTCCAGCTGTTTGCTTAAAAATTCTAGGGACAATTAGGAGGCCTGCGTCTTGTGACCTTAGCGTACGTGTAGGTATGTACGGCAGGACCAAATCAGAGAGATAGGTAGGAGCAAGCCCATGTAATGCTTTGTAGGTTAGCAGTAAAACCTTGAAATCAGCCCTTACTTTGACAGGAAGCCAGTGTAGAGAGGCTAGCACTGGAGTAATATGATCAATTTTTTTGGTTCTAGTCAGGATTCTAGCAGCCGTATTTAGCACTAACTGAAGTTTATTTAGTGCTTTATCCGGGTAGCCGGAAAGTAGAGCATTATCTTCTATTGTTTGTCCTCATGTGTCTGTTTTTCAGCATAAAGTACTCTGTAGCCACTTAGTGTGGACACCAGGTGAGACCACACACACACAATAACAGTCTCTCTTCTTTACTTCATCCCTCTCCCCCTTCTCCCTAAACCCTCTAGGTTATATCAGCTGTTTTGGTGAACCCGTCCCGCATCTGAACTGGCTGACACAGAGGGCACAGCATGATCATAGGTGAGATGTCACTTGGTCGGGTCAACAGGAAGTATGATTGAAGAGATGCTTTACATTGAAATAAGAATACATTAAAAAATTTAAAAACAAGGCCTAATCATGCTCTCTCTCTCTATCCATCTGTCACTCATCTGCAGGTATGTTTTGATGTGATAGAGGAAGCCAGTCCCGTCATCGCCACACCACCCGCTCTTAAGATAACCTTCGGGCCAACTGGGGGCCCAAGGCTGGTTAGGAGACACAGCAATTGTGATGAACTGAGAGAATATTAGGGTAGTACTGTAATTCATGAATCATATACTGTCTGCCACTGTTCTTACCTCTTTCCCTTTCTGTCTTCTCCACCTCTCTCCCCACCTCGTCTTTCTTCCTTGGCTTCTAATGCACGCCATATGGGCATTGAAGTACAAATTCAACTTGTATTTATAATATAATATTACAATTATCATAATTATAATGCATTTATAACACCTGGATAATGAACTTCTTTCAACAAAGCGTTTCACATTCTCCACTGGTTGAAATTAAGTATCTCATTGAAATGCTATCCTGTGTCCTCAGATTAATGCAGATGAAGGGAGTTAGATCTGCATAGTAATTGTTTTCTGTATATATGAATTACGAATCAATCATGTTTCTAGTCTATTGCATAGTTACAATGTGTATTCGTTGATGTCCCAGGAGCAGGAGTGGTAAACACTGTTGAAGTGTATAATTGTAATACATACATGCAGACACAGCATCATTCAAATAATGGAGTTTGATATGACTGAAAAAGAATGCCTCAGAGATTCATACCTGAACCGCACCTTTATTTGCCAAGGAAGAGTACATGATCAGTGAATAGATTCAATGTACAGGCGACAATGTGGGGATCTCATGCATGCTAATAACTACAGTACATGTGTATATAGGACTTGCATCCTTGGCACAATAAAGTTATTATATTCTACTCTATCCATAGATAACAGTATAATTTATGTCCCTCTCCTCTACCTGGGCTCGAACCAGGGACCCTCTGCACACATCAACAACAGCCACCCTCGAAGCATCGTTACCCATCGCTCCACAAAAGCGCAGAGCCAGCCATTTCACACCGGTTACACATAGGCTTCCTTAATGCCATTCAGACTTGAAAGATGATACAACAACTATGATAGCTGAGGTTCATAGATAGGTTCTGAACTAATATTCATACCAAATGTTTTAGGGTCCATACACAGATTGGCTACATACTGTAGCTAGCTACACATCCTTAGACATACAGTTATATACATACACCACTACACAATAAGCAAGTAAATAGTTAGCTATGTTACTTCATCTGCATTGCAAGACAAGCTTACACAATTGTACGGTCAATTTGCAGTAAATGCTTTAGCTAGCTAGATTCTTTACATCCACTGTTTCACAAGATGACAGCCTGGTTTGCTGGTTTTCTCAGGAGTCCCTAAAACAAACAACACAAATTCTAAATTCATTCTCCTAACACTAGTTAGCCGGCTAATGTTAGCTAGTCAGATAACTTGCTAAATAGCAATTTTAACATAATAACTTTATGACAAAAAAAATGCACAAAGTTTGTCTTTACATTAACTAACATATTCCTCTCAATTGTAAATGTTTTGCTTGACTCGTTATGACGTTATAACAACTTACATCTGGTTCCACTGTAATGTTTTGTCAGCCATCTTCATCCAGGGACCGGTGACTCACGTCAATTTTCGTCATTGGAACCACTCGATATGATTGGTCATATAACATTGCTCACATAACAGTTCTTTAGTATTGACATATCCTAAAAAAGAACAGTTCGTTAGTATTGACATATCCTAAAAAAGAACAGTTCTTTAGTATTGACATATCCTAAAAAAGAACAGTTTGTTAGTATTGACATATCCTAAAAAAGAACAGTTTGTTAGTATTGACATATCCTAAAAAAGAACAGTTCTTTAGTATTGACATCCTAAAAAATAACAATTCTTTAGAAGGAATTGCAGGGTGATTTTCAGAATAGTCTTTTTTATATATATATGTATATATACTTTTTTTTTATATACATTGATTGGTTGATTCATTTTAAGCTACACAATGATAAATAGCATACATTTTTTCAAAACTAATCCAATCTGTTAGTAGTTGGATGTATTACACCCATTACTGAGATGATTGAGGTAGTCTCAGTATTCAATCTTCAATATTCCCTGGCCCTGGCAGTCATTCTGAATGCAAGTCGCGGATGATACAAAATTCCACTTGTTGGATATCCTAACTCTGGCTGGATTACAATAGAAATTAAATATCACATTGCAAGCCAGCATCATGTGACTTGAAGAGCTAGTGTGGTCTGTAAAGCAGGAGTTTCCCAACACCACTCTGTCAGGGTATAACTAGTCCCTCAAAGAAAGGCCTTGTGATATATGTCATATATTGTCATAAAGAAATACATTTTGAAGGATAATGGGGCTTGTGGAACCATTCATAGATGGTTCTAGGAAGAACCTTTAGATTATAAAATCTGGGATCCTGATTTCATTGGGTCACTTTAACACTTTGATACAGAACCTGTTCATTGTGAAATGTACTTGTAAAGTCTAATAATTTTCCTCTGTATATAATTTCTGCTCTGTTTGCAATTGTATCTGTTTAAAATGTTTGGATTGTTGATTGTTATACAGGACACCATTTAAAAAGAGACCCTGGTCTGAATTGGGATTCCCTGTATAAGGTATTCTAGTGGTTAAGAGCGTTGGGCCAGTAACCAAAAACTTGCTGGTTCAAAGCCAACTAGGTGAATGTCGGTGACTCTCCTTGTTCGGGCGGCGCTCGGCGGTCGGCGTCGCTGGTCGACTAGCCATCGCCGATCCACTTTTCTTTTTCCTTTGGTTTTGTCTTTGTTTTCACACACCTGTTTTCCATTTCACAATTATTTGGTCCTGTATTGATTCTCCTGTGTTTCCCGTGGTGCTGGGCTTAACCTGGTTGGCCTGTCATGACCCCACTATTTCGTGGCAACAGAGGGCTCTCAAGGGGTGGTCACGAGAGTGCTCAGGGAGGTGTGTGGGGGTTTCCATCGTTGAGACTACGGTGGAAAGTCCAGACCAGGTCTCCACTGTGCGCATCCCCTCAGAATATGCCGATTTGTCTCTTGCCTTCTGTAAGAAGAGGGCGACTAAATTACCACCCCATCGACGGGGGGATTGTGCGATAAATCTCCTGGTAGACGCAGCACTTCCCAGGAGTCACGTGTATCCTCTGTCACAGGAGGAGACGGTGGCTATGAAAACATATGTCTCCCTGGGGCAGGGATACATTCGGCCCTCCACTTCACACGCACCGAGCATGTGTCCCTGGTGCACAGGGTGCTTGGTCGACTGTTGGAGCATGACCTGTACGTCAAGGCTGAGAATGTCTGTTATTGCAACAGTCCGTCTCCTTCTTAGGGTATCGCATTTCCATGTCAAGGGTGGAGATGGAGAGTGACCGCATTTCAGCTGTGCGTAATTGGCCGACTCCCACCACGGTAAAGGAAGTTCAGTGGTTTCTAGTGTTTGTCAACTACTACCAGAGGTTTATCCGGGGTTTGGGTCAAGTAGCAGTTCCCATTACCTCACTGCTGAAGGGGGGACCGGTGCGACTGCAGTGGTCAGCTGGGGCGGACAGGGCTTTTGGTCACCTGAAGGCTCTGTTTACCTTGGCTCCCGTGCTAGCTCCTCCGGATCCCTCTTTGGCATTCATAGTGGAGGTGGACGCATCCGAGGCTGCGATAGGAGCCGTGCTCTCTCAGCGCTCGGGCACGCCATCAAAGAGGCTCAGCCTGGCGGAGCAAAACTATGATGTGGGGAACCGGGAGCTGTTGGCTGTTGCCAAGGCTCTGAAGGCGTGGAGACATTGGCTTGAAGGGGCTAAACACCCTTTTCTCATCTGGACTGACCTCCGCAATCTGGAGTACATCAGGGCGGCGAGGAGACTGAACCCTCGCCAGGCAAGGTGGGCTATGTTCTTTACCCGTTTTGTTTTCACTCTATCCTACAGACAAGGTTTCCAGAACGCTAAGCCAGACGCACTGTCCAGGATGTATGACACAGAGGAGCGGTCCATGGATCACACTCCCAAACATCCGGCCTCTTGCCTGGTGGCACCGGTGGTGTGGGAGCGGGCGTTAAGCACAGAGCCCACTCCTCCCCAGTGTCCAGCTGAGCACCTGTACGTTCCGTCTGCTGTCCGCGATCGTTTGATCTATTGGGCCCACACGTCACCCTCCTCTGGTCATCCTGGCATCGTTCGGACGGTGCGTTGCCTTAGTGGGAAGTACTGGAAGTACACCTTGGCCAAGGGCGTGAGGGTTTATGTTTCCTCCTGCTCGGTGTGTGCCCAGTGCAAGGCTCCCAGGCACCTGCCCAAAAGGAAATTACAACCCCTACCTGTTCCGCAATGGCCGTGGTCGCACCTGTTGGTGGACTTCCTGACGGAAGTCTTCTTCCTCCCTCACAGGGCAACACCACAATCCTGGTCGTTGTGGATCGGTTTTCTAAGTCCTGCCGTCTCCTCCCTTTGCCCGGTCTCCCTAAGGCCCTACAGACTGCGGAGGCCACACGTCTTCCGGTACTACGGTGTGCCTGAGGACATAGTTTCTGATCGGGCTCCCCAGTTCACGTCCAGGGTCTGGAGAGCGTTCATGGAACGTCTGGGGGTCTCGGTCAACCTCACCTCAGGTTTTCACCCAGAGAATAACGGGCAGGTGGAGAGAGTAAATCAGGATGTGGGTAGGTTTCTACGGTCATATTGCCAGGACCAGCCGGGGGAGTGGGCAGCGTTCATCCCCTGGGCAGAGATGGCCCAAAACTCACTCTGCCACTCCTCCACTAACCTCTCCTGGGACGTCGCACATGTGCACCTACAACGGGCCAGGAGGCGGCAAAAGGCGAGCGCTGACCGCCACCGCAGCGAGGACTGGGTCTGGGTCTGGCTCTCGACCAGAAACCTGCACCTCCGCGTGCCCTGCCGGAAGTTGGGCCAGCGGTTTGTGGGGCCATTCAAAGTCCTGAGGAGAATAAACGAGGTGTGTTACAGGCTACAGCTTCCCCCCGATTACCGTATGAACCCCTCGTTTCATGTGTCTCTCCTCAGGCCAGTGGTGGCTGGTCCACTACAGGAAGCTGATGTGCGGGAGGTTCCTTCGCCCCCTCTGGACATCGAGGGGGCTCCGGCGTATGCAGTTCGGTCCATACTGGACTCGAGGCGTTGGACGAGGGGCCTTCAGTACCTCGTGGACTGGGAGGGGTACGGTCCGGAGGAAAGATGCTGGGTGCCGGTGGAGGACGTGTTGGACCCTTCGATGCTGAGGGATTTCCACTGTCTCCACCCGGATCGCCCTGCACCTTGTCCTCCGGGTCGTCCCCGAGGCCGTCGTCGGCGCACGCGGGAGTCGGTGCCTCTCCTTGTTCGGCGGTCGGCGTCGCTGGTGGACTAGCCATCGCCGATCCACTTTTCTTTTTCCTTTGGTTTTGTCTTTGTTTTAACACACCTGTTTTCCATTTCACAATTATTTGTTCCTGTATTTATTTGTTCCTGTTTCCCCCATGGTGTTGTGCGGGATTATTACATGTTCAGTTAGGTTTATTTTGATGGCTGTTTTTTTGACGGGTGCTGTGTTCACCCGTGCGTTGTCTTTACCGTCTTGTTTTGGTCAAGTGTAATTGTTACCTTGTGCCTTGTTGAGTAAAGTACGTTGCTCACTCATTCTGCTCTCCTGCGCCTGACTTCATGCACCAGCTTCACTCACCTTCTGACAGTGCAACAACTTTCTGAGCCCTGGAGCAAGGCACTTAACTCTAATTGCTCATGTAAGTCGTTCTGGATAAGAGCAAAATATCCTCTCTTATTTTGTCTCTGTCTGGCAAGAGCTGCCCCTATTCTCTTTATATACAGTGCCTTCGGAAAGTCTTCAGACCCATTGACTTTTTCCACATTTTGTTAAATTACAGCCTTATTAAAAAAAAAAAAATGGAATCCTCAACAATCTACACACAATACCCCATAATGACAACGTGAAAAACAGTTTTTTTCGCCAATGGATTAAAAATAAAAAACAGAAATACCTTATTTACATAAGTATTCAGACCCTTTGCTATGAGACTCGAAATTGAGATCAGGTGCATCCTGTTTCCATTTATCATCCTTGAGATGTTTCTACAACTTGATTGGAGTCCACCTGTAGTAAATTAAATTGATTGGACATGATTTGGAAAGGCACACACCTGTCAGTAAAAGGCACAGCCCGCTTGGAGTTTGCCAAAAGGCACCTAAAGACTCTCAAGACCATGAGAAACAAGATTCTCTGGTCTGATGAAACCTAGATTGAACTCTTTTGCCTGAATGTTAAGTGTCACTTCTGGAGCACACCTGGCACCATCCCTACGGTGAAGCATTGTGGTGGCAGCACATGCTGTGGATGTTCTTCAGAGGCAGGGACTGGGAGACTAGTCTGACATGATTCCTTGCTGTCCCCAGTCCACCTGGCCGTGCTGCTGCTCCAGTTTCAACTGACCTGAGCCCTAGGACCATGCCCCAGGACTACCTGACATGATGACTCCTTGCTGTCCCCAGTCCACCTGACCGTGCTGCTGCTCCAGTTTCAACTGTTCTGCCTTATTATTATTCGACCATGCTGGTCATTTATGAACATTTGAACATCTTGGCCATGTTCTGTTATAATCTCCACCCGGCACAGCCAGAAGAGGACTGGCCACCCCACATAGCCTGGTTCCTCTCTAGGTTTCTTCCTAGGTTTTGGCCTTTCTAGGGAGTTTTTCCTAGCCACCGTGCTTCTACACCTGCATTGCTTGCTGTTTGGGGTTTTAGGCTGGGTTTCTGTACAGCACTTTGAGATATCAGCTGATGTACGAAGGGCTATATAAATAAATTTGATTTGATTTGATTTGACTAGTCAGGATCGAGGCAAAGATGAACGGAGCGAAGTACAGAGAGATCCTTGATGAAAACCTGCTCCAGAGCGCTCGGGACCTCAGACCGGGGTGAAGGTTCACCTTCCAACAGGACAACGAGCTTAAGCACACAGCCAAGACAACACAGGAGTGGCTTCAGGACAAGCCTTTGAATGTCCTTGAGTGGCCAAGCCAGAGCCCGGACTTGAACCCGATTGAACATCTCTGGAGAGACCTGAAAATCCCTCATTCCCTCCCTCCCTACGCTGTCACTGGGAGTCCAGCCAAACCCCGGCCACTGTATATGTCGGACTGTTGTCCCTGCAATGTAGTTATATTAACTCACACTCACTGGAATTCACGCTGGAATGCTTTGGTTAAGTGCATTGCAGCCGTTTCTATCTACTATCACAGCAGGTCATTGCGGATTTTTGTAGAGTTTTTATGCGTAGCCGTCATTTATCATTTATCATTTATTATGCGTAGCCGTCAAAAATAACATATTGGCAATTACAGTCAATAACAATAAAACAACCCAGTGTTGTTACATAGGTCCTAATCTCTATTTACTCCCACTGTATTACCTAACACACGCATACACTTTGTTTCATACAGATTTATGCTTTAGGTGTGTGTGGGGAGGGGGTGTGTGTGCGTCTGTATGTAAAGCTGATCTCAGTACACCACACATCAAACTCTAGTCTTGGGCCCCTCTCGAGTCTAGTGTGTCCCTTATACAGTAAACATTCTGGGGGGAGTGTTTCTCCTCTCTGCCTTAGCCAGCCTCAGTCAGCAGTACTAGCCAGGACCAGGGATGGGGGCATGGTGAGTAATGTTGTCTTTTCCTGGTCCCAGTCAGTCCTACACATACACACACACACACACACACACACACACACACACACACACACACACACACACACACACACACACACACACTCAGTCCTATTCCTACCCTCACGTGCACACACACACACGCATGCAAGCATTCACAAACACACAATCTCACACAGGTCGCGTCAGGCCCCACTAACAGAGCCTGGGGCTGGGGGGTTCGGAGAGGGCCTTCAGAGGCCCCCCACTCCCGTCAATGGCTCCTTTGTCCTGCTCTGTGTTTGCAGAGGAAATAGCTGCTCTTTATTCTCCTGTGGGGAATATGAAGCTGAGATCACCTAATCAAACGGCACTGACAGAGCAGCTCAGTTAACCCTCGCCACCGCACCGCTTATACACACACACACACACACACACACACACACACACACACACGCACACGCACACACACACGCACACACACACAAAATGAGACACGCACACACAATGGGCCTTTTATGTGACCCCCCACACCCTCTCTCTCTGCCTACATTCATAAATCCTCAGACGGAATCTCTTATTCTCTCTGTCTTGTGTCTTCTTCTCTCTTCTCTCTTCTCCCTTCATCTCTCCCTCTCCCCCCCTTCTCTCTCCTGCTAGAGCTCTTCTCTCCATCTCTTTATTTCCCTCTACCTCCTCCCTCTGTCTCCTGTCCCTGTCACAGCAGAGAGGTTAAAAGAGAGACACAGTGCCATCCTACTGTAGGGATTAACAGCAGCGACACTGGAACAGATTAACTATGCTGACAACACAGACACACACACATACAGAAGAGAAGGGAACAGTGAAAGAGAAATGGAGAAACAGCGAGAGGCAGAGAGAGAGAAGAGCTATTGATGCTTTTATAGCTAATAGAAAGAAAACACAGCGATCTGCTGCTATTCAGCCTCCAGCCACAGGTCTGAGAACATCAGAACAGGTCACGGGAGGCAAGACAAAGGAATGGTTCTGCATCTGTGTACGGCAGCAGTTTCCATAGCTCTGTAGCTCCAAGAGAAAACACAAAGATGGGTCTTCATTACTATTTGTCCCTGACCCTGTCCAAGCTCCCTGTGTTCTTCTTCTTCTTCTCACATCTCCTCACACTCCGCTCGCCTCGAAGCCTGGAACAAACACAAGGTTACAACCCTGCTTCCAGCTGGCATTGTCTACAGCTGGCATTGGTTCTCTGACTGTGAAGCTACCTGAACATGCGGGGGTCACAGTCGATTCAAAGAGGAGTTCTGTGAAATGGCATTTCATTGATGTTTCATCTGAACTAACTAATGGGAACGGATGTTCTGACTAAGAGAGTGTTCTTCTCTGTACGGTTAGGCTGTTATTGTGTTAGTACTCTCTGTGGGAGTGAAGGGAGGCTGACCGTAAACAAGGCTGAAGGTTCAGGAGGGGAGCGAGAGAGGACGTGGAGGAGGAAGAAGAGGGGGAAGAGGAGAAAAGGAGAGGAGAGATAAAGGAGGAGAGCAAAGTAACTCCGTCCCTGAGCTGCCCCAGGGCATAGTGCAATATTGATGTGAGGGGTGAGAGACCACACACAGGCATTCACAAGCACAAACACACATTTATATACACACACACACAAACAAAAGTACCTGAGTGTGCAATCAAAGACTACCCACACATGCACACATAGTCAGTACTCTGACTGCACTTTCACGAAGGTCGTAGGAGCAAGGCAACGTCTATCTTCATTAAGAGAACTAGTCCCTTTGACTCTGTAACCAGCTCTGCTATTCTTTAGTTCATAGCAGATGGGATGAATCATGATAAATCACAGCTACCGCTCTAACCCTGTGGCCCCTAAAATACCAGTAGGACCTGGTAAGCCTGCGCCCCAAATGGCACCCTATTCCCTTTACAGTGCACTAATTTTGGCCAAAAGTAGTGCACTATAAATGGAAAGTAGGGCACCATAAAGTGAATACGGTGGCATTTGGGACACAGCCTAACAGACCAGTAGGGACCAACAACTCCCAGCAGGGTGTGCCAGGCCACAGTGGTAGTCAGAGAGTGGAGAGGACTGAAGTCTGTTCCCATGTAAAGATCAAACCACTGACTGTGCAGGGGAGAGATGTTGAATATGCAGAGAGGAACTGCTGTTTGTGGTGTATTCTTTACAATTGGACCCTTTTAAAACATGCAGAGGACGAGACGAGTGAGTGTGTGTGAGTGAGTGTGAGTGTGTGTGTATGTCGAGTGGTGTTACCTCTCTTGGGAATCTCAACACAGCAGGGAGTAAATTACAATTACAGTGTTTAACCGTTTTATCGGCACTTAGAGGCCATGTATGTTATGGTACTTAAAACACACACATTTACACACACACACATACACACACACACACACACACACACACACACACACACACACACACACACACACACACACACACACACACACACACACACACACACACACACACACACACACACACACACACACACCAATCAGTCGACTATAAAATACCGTGTTCTATTGATGAATCCATCAACCTAGGGTGAAGCCACCTCTTAAAGAACATTGATTTGCAGATGGTTTTCGGTGTTGTACAGTACACAGACCATTAAATATGACTCTATAAGATATGAGTGACTGATAATGGAGGGAGAGAGAGAAAGGGAGAGAGGGAGGGAGGGAGAAAAAGAGCAGTGAGCAGTGGAGCAGAGAGGGAAAGAGCAAATCAAGAGGGGGACAGAAACAGAGGGAGCGAAAGAGTGAGAGGGAAGAGAGAGCAACCAAGACAGAGACAGAGCGAGAGAGAGAGAAAGTAGAGGGGCACATTGTTCCTGTGCTGTACTGGTATGTAGTGCTGGCTTGTCTCGGTGCACGTTGGCCAGTTGGCTGCTACGTCCTCTGCCTTGCTGGCTGGTAGGAGGCTGAGGTGGTCAAGGAGCTCTGGGTGGCTTCTCTTCTGGCAGAGTGGTGTGTGTGTGTGTGTGTGTGTGTGTGTGTGTGTGTGTGTGTGTGTGTGTGTGTGTGTGTGTGTGTGTGTGTGTGTGTGTGTGTGTGTGTGTACGGTGACTCATGCCCACCTGCAGGGAGACAGAGCAGTGCCAGCCGCCAGGCCTGGAGAACATTACTCACCATCAGGACTCGTCTCTCTCTCTCACACACACACACACACACACACACACACACACACACACACACACACACACACACACACACACACACACACACACACACACACACACAAAACTCCACTGCCAGTTTATCATGACCCTTTGGAAAATAAAATATACACGCATCCCATTGGTTCAGGTGCAGGACAGAAATAACGCATGAAAAACGGAGTAAAATCCTCATCACCAATATGCTCCCCAACTCACAACTCACAAGACATCAAATGTTTGGACCCCCACATAGACCCCTTTTTCTTCTGTGTCTGTGTTGCGTCCCTGAAGCGAGGGATGAAGTGAGGGATGAGGTGGAGAGATGGAGCGGGACAGTGTAGCGTTGGCCAGGGGGTGATACACTGAAGGGAGAACACCACAGGAAGTCGACACACAGACAGACATTGTGCTCCACACCAGCATCTAGCCCTACCTTTCCACTGCTGTGTATTGCAACGAACGAAGATGAATAACAATCTGAAAGGCCTACAACTGAACAATGGCATTGTTCCCTCCCACTGGGAACACACTGGCTGACTCAACGTTGTTTCCACGTCATTTCAAATAAATTACGTTGAACCAATGTGGAATAGACGTTGAATTGACATCTGTGCCCAGTAGGATTGTTCTACATTTTGGAATTTGATAATACTAATAGAAATAATTTAGACCTTTATCATCAGACCTGAAGTCAGTAGAATCTGAGTATTATCTAACCGGTCCGTTTTGTGGCCTGTACATTTGGCATGTCACACAAACCACAGTAGCCTTTAGTGTGACTGTGAGTGAAGAGACCAGAGTTATCTCTATCCGTCTATCCCTCCATTACCGCCATCCCTCCATCCTTAAGCCCTTAAGCAGCGCTGTAGTTAAAACTCCCTAAAACTCTGTTAAGGCAGATAACATGTGTGAGGCAGGGATAACGCTGATATAATGTCATCTCTACAACTGACACCTAACGTTCTGTCCCGGGTGCTAACAAAACCCATCACACGGCATCAGACAGGGAGAGCTAGGCTAGGAGCTGTCTGTCTGTCAGAGTGCTTAAATCTCCTCTTAATCACACAGAGAGAGGCTCTTATTTAAAATTTAAAAAAAAACATTTTAATGTAACAGCAGAGTTTAACAGAGAGAGGAGAGGGAGATGTTGATGATTTGTGATTAAATGATTTCATCACTGTATCAGGGTATTAAGACAGCCATGACATAGATTACTTCTACATCCATTTTCATTCTGATTGGCAGCGATCCAGGATCCCAGAAATGGGGAAATGAGGAACATGAGGCAGGCTGGCTCTGATGCTGTGACGGACGGATCAGTGGCGGTAACCACAGCTGGTGTACGCTGCTACCGCCACCTGCTGGCGATGTGGGGCACGGCTGTAGAGTACGCCGTCTCTCCTTTGGATCTCTTCCTTTTTCCTTTCTATTTATCTCTCTCATTCTGTATTTCTAGCTCTCTCCCCCTTTTCCTCCTCTGTCTTAACCCCTGGAGCTGTCAGCGTTACGTCGAACAGAGAGGGAGAGAGAGGTCAGAGAGAGAGAAGAACATATAGAGAGAGAAAGTGAGAGAGAGAGAGAGTCGTCAGCCATTAGGTGATCATTCCTGGCCTCCCAGCCATTAGCCCTCTCTATCAGAGAGGTTTGTGTTCAATCATGATGCCTCTGTTTGCCTCAATCATGATGCCTATGTTTGCCTCAATCATGATGCCTCTGTTTGCCTCAATCATGATGCCTCTGTTTGCCTCAATCATGATGCCTCTGTTTGCCTCAATCATGATGCCTCTGTTTTCCTCAATCATGATGCCTCTGTTTGCCTCAATCATGATGCCTCTGTTTTCCTCAATCACGACGCATCTGTTTGCCTCGATCATGACGCCTTTGTTTGTCCTGTGGGACTCCTCATCGTGGTGCTATGACCTAAATACCCTGATACCATCTTCCTCCACTGTCTGCGTCTCAGAGACAGACCAGGGTCTGAAGTTCCAGCCTCAGAAAGAGCAGAGGGGAAGGAGAAAGAGTCAAGAGAAGACAACTAGAAGACAAACAACAGCGGTGAGCGAAACAAAATGGCTGCAAGTTCACTAATTAGCATTTCAAATTGGACAAACTCAAGATGACAGCGTCGTGCTTGTCAAATCAGACCATGCCCTGGCGGTGGGAGAGAAAGAGCGGAGATGAGAAAAGCGAGGGAGGGGAGGGAGGGAGGAAGATGGAGAGCGCTCAGAGCTAAATTCCTCTTGCTGCAGCTGCTTGATGACTGGGCGCCAGCGGTTTCTCTCTCTCTCTCTCTCTCTCTCTCTCTCTCTCTCTCTCTCTCTCTCTTTCTCTCTCCCTCTCTCTATCTCTCTCTTTCTCTCCCTCTTCTCCCTCTCATCTCCTCTGATTACTCTGGCCCGCCCCTCCGCTCTGTGCTGTCCCCTAGTGAATGTCACTGCTGTCTAAATAAGATGTGACAATTAAAACATCATCTTATCTTCAGGCTAAGAGGAGGAGAGGAGGGTGGATAGGGTCCCTGCTTGTCTCTGGGTGTAGGGCTACGACACCACAGGAGACCACATGAAAAAAATACTACAATTTACTATAGAATACTACAGTACTTACTATAGAATTCTGTAGTAAACTGTAGTATACTGTAGAGTACTATACTACACACATACTATAGAATGTTGTAATATACTGTAGTATACTGGAGAATACTATAGTAAAAACTACAGTATTATCAGCAAAAACACTCAGTAGTAAATACTACAGTAATGTCCGCAAAAACATTAGTCAGCAAAAATACACACAAAAAACACTACAGTAAATAGTAGAATATTTAATTTGCATATACCTTGCCCATTTCCCTCCCCCATATCCCAATTTGTGCCACCCATAAGTGAGAAACCTACATGCCAAGTATAGACCATATATTGTGTTCCCTACAGGTTATAGAAAAGAGGGTGGGTGGGTGTAAGCTCCTCGCTCCAAGGCACTCTGCAGGGAGGCAAAGAAGAAAACAGAAGAAGAGTGACAATAAAGAGGGGAAGGAGAGAAAAGAAAGAGATGATGGAGATGACTAAGAAAGAGAAGAGAGAGAATAGAGGGAGATGATGGAGAGGACTAAGAGAGAGAAGAGAGAGAATAGAGGGAGATGATGGAGAGGACTAAGAGAGAGAATAGAGGGAGATGAGATGTATCCTTAGAGTCAAGAGGGAGAAGAGGGAGAAGAGAGAGAAGGTGATGGGATGGAAAGGAGAAGTATTCTCCTGCAAGCCGCCACATGTTGGGGAATTTGTTTACAGTTTCCTGTCCTGCATGCGATCCACAACCAGTTAAAAAGGACTACAGTGCAAGGGGAAAAGTACTGTATCTAAGGCCTTGGGAGCTGAGAGCTGTACCAGGGGGTACATTGGTAAGATATGTGGTCTGGGCTCTATACCAGCCTGCCACAGGGTACAGGGCTGGAACCAGCACCAAACAGCCCTATTTTCACTGGGAGGCAGCTCAGCCAGGAACCACAGGCCCTGCCCTGGGGAACCACACACACACACACACTGTACTGAACATAATGCAGTAGACACAAACATATGTTTTGGTGCATATTTATTATTTGGATCAACAGAACAGGCAATATTGTATCACTCAACGCATTGCATCGATTACATATATCTCTTCCATCTAAGTATATATAGAACTTGACATAAAACAGGTCTTGTGCAGATAGAGAGAGAGGTAAATCCAGGTCTACAGTAAATGTAGGTCAATCCAGGTCTACAGTAAATTTAGGTCAATCCAGGTCTACAGTAAATGTAGGTCAATCCAGGTCTACAGTAAATTTAGGTCAATCCAGGTCTACAGTAAATTTAGGTCAATCCAGGTCTACAGTAAATTTAGGTCAATCCAGGTCTACAGTAAATTTAGGTCAATCCAGGTCTACAGTAAATGTAGGTCAATCCAGGTCTACAGTACATTTAGGTCAATCCAGGTCTACAGTAAATTTAGGTCAATCCAGGTCTACAGTAAATGACAGACATTGGTCCATGATAGTACATCTCTACACAAATGACCAGTATTATGTTTGATTAGGCGTCACCATCAACAGATTGTAGATATAACATACATTTTGACATTAAGCATCACACACTTGATTGTGCACAGCAACTGGCGTGGAATGATATTACTACGTGCTACTTCGACTTGTGCTTTCTTTGATACCAGTGGTTGGTGTATCATTCTACCACTCTAGGTTCCAAGCTTCAGGCGTCAGGGATCTCTCTCACTCTGATATATCAGGGCTTATTTCCGGTGCCCTCTTTGAATTCATTCATCATTCTCTTTTAGCAGTACTAAACTGCGTTCCATGATAAACTTGCTCCGTCATTTAAGCTCACATTAAAATGTATATAATTGTGCGAAATACAATTCTAAAATCATCTATTAAAAATAGAAATGCCATACTCAAAAAGAAGGTTTTCGCATGACAGGGGTTCAAACACACACGTGCATGTAACGATACTGAAATACATAACATCTGCATAAGTAACATGACCCTTCTAAAGGGCTACTGAGTCAAAGTGGTTTAACATTAGTTGCTGGTCATTGCTACTCCTCTAAACCTTCTGCTGGTAATATTTTAGAGCTAACCCTTTAGCAGGGCTGCCACACCAGGGCAGACTATTGAGATCTGCGCCGTCTGCGTGTCAGTTCTGCGCAGGGCAGGACGTGTTAATGGGGAGGTCGTGCATAATTTGAGCAGAGTTAGAGTGGAATAATATTGCTACTGACCCTATGGGATTTCAAACTGAGTGTGTGTGTGTCTGCGTATATGCATATGCAGTTTGTGTGTGCTTGTCCCAGATACCCACACCACTTTGTCTTGGTTACACGAGGACAGACCAGTCACTCTGGGTCCGGCCGTACTGTGACCAAGGAAAGAAAAGGTAATCAGAAGGTCAAAGGTTAAACTGGGGTCAAACAGGCATAAAAACACAGGCCAACAATTACATTAGCAAACTGTTTTAACTCCTTGCCTACAACACATTGAATGGTGCAACCGAAAACACAAAACAAAAAGAACAAATATGCCGAGCAAATCTTGTGAACTCAGCCACACACAAAACAACAACCAAATCAAAACAGAATGTTCCTGAACTGCGACAACCGCGGAGACAAATCCAATTATTTACGTCTCATGTTGCAAATTAGTTCTAATGGACGGAGTCATGAAAATAAATAAGCACCCGCGATGAGAAACAAAAGAAATGCAATTTCTAATTAACATGAAAGAGAAACGGAGGGCCGTGTTAGTAAACCCGTCTTTCATCCCTCTTCTCATCCCTCACTCCCCTCGTCTTAGACAACGTGTTTGTTGTGCTCAATGTCTTCTTCTTGGGGATGCCATTCTGTTTCTCATCCAAATTAAATGTCAACAGATTTAACATCAGGCTGGAGTTTTTTTTCTTAATTTTGTCGATGTTATTGTTCATTAGGCTCCTCCGTCACTCCCCTCCCCTCCCCTCCCCTCCCATCCCTCCCTGCCTCTCTCTCTCTCTCTCTCTCTCTCTCTCTCTCTCTCTCTTGTTCAAGCAGCTTTGCGGTGTCTTGGCTTTGATCACAAAGGCTGAGACAATAATTAAGTTTGTGTAATTACAGCAGGCATCTTAATGAGAGCTTTCAGGGCTGTGTGTCTACTCTATCTCCCATCCCTGCCCAACCATTACTACATTAACCTCCTCCTATCTCCTCTGTCTGGGTGTGTGTCGGCGCCACAATGAGCTAAAGCTAGCTATCGCTAGGGCCACACATACACTCAGATAAGGTTTACACACACAGGCAGGCAGGCAGGCATGCACATACACATACACACACAGAAACACACACAGGTACAAACGCACAGATACACACACACACAGCACTAGTGATTGGGCAGAAGAGACACACGCAAGCTCTTACACAAAGCTGTGCCGATGAGGAGATTCAGAGGGAAAACAATAATCACCTGACCTAGCCCTGACAGGGTGAAATGATATGAGGCAGAGAGGAACACAAACTCACAGACGTAACAGAGAGACGGCCAGACAGAGAGAGAGAGATACTGAGAAAGATCTACACTGAATGAATGACCCACTCAGTTTAACACCAGATATTCTGGTAGGCAGGCAGGGTGAGTGGGATGGTATCCCTTTACAGCTCTTAACCAAAGTGATGGAGAGTAGAACATACAGATATGTGGCAAGCTACAGGGCAGAATACCCACTACACTTTACTAATACAAAACCGCCCTGATACACTAACACAGAGGAGACAGAATCGAGATGAATCTAGTATGTATCTCTATGGAATAGACTGTGTGCTGAGGATGACATCAGTCTAGGTCAGACAGTTGGCAGGCCCTGACGTCCATCCAGCTGTTACCATTACTTTGAGAGAGGCCACATCTGCTGTGTGTGCCTGCATACATACGTACGTGTTTGGTTGCGTGCGTGACGAAGTACACTGTGCTTGCCTAACAGTATAGCTTTCTTCCCTGTCCCTGTCCACGTTCTGGGCTCAAATGAGTGATCCACTGCTTCGCAAACAAACATGACCGCCAACCGGACAACTTCTTAGCCAGCTGCGCCTCCGAAAAGGTTCCAATTTGATAGCGCGAGAGGAGGTTAAAGTACAATCTACCTCTGTTACACGTGTCTCACTGACCACACACTGGTTGAATTCAATTACGTTGAACCAGTGTGGAATAGACATTGAATTGATGTCTGTGACCAGTGGGGTGTATCTAACCTGTATATCTGTGAGCTCCTTCATCAGTCTAGAGGCCAGCTGGGGGAAATCCTCCTGGCAGGGGATATGTAGGTTCTAGAGAGAGACACACACACACACACAATTTAAAAAAAGACTATGTTCTGGAGTAGCTGTTCAGCGGTTTATGACAAAGTGTTAAACATGTGAAATTGCTTGATTGGAATCATTCATTCCTCCATTTAGTCATCCATCCATTCAGTCATCCATCCATTCATTCATCCATCCATCCAATCAGTCATCCATCCATTCAGTCATCCATCCATTCAGTCATCCATTTAGTCATCCATTCAGTCATCCATTCAGTCATCCATCCATTCAGTTATCCATCCATTCAGTCTTCCATCCAATCAGTCATCCATCCAATCAGTCATCCATCCATTCAGTCATCCATTCAGTCATCCATCCATTCAGTCATCCATTCAGTCATCCATCCATTCAGTCATCCATCCATTCAGTCATCCATATGTTGTAAGGGTAGTGAGTAGTAGTTGTGTACCTCTCCCTGGTAGAGTATGCGTCCCACGGGACTGACCACACATGCAGTACCAGAGCCAAACATCTCCTTAACACGGCCCTCTTTCAGAGCACAGCGCAGGTCTGCCATGGTCAGGTACCGCTCACACACCTTAAACTCCCCCTAGAAGAGGAGAGTCGATGAGGAGAGAGGGAGGTGGATGAGGAGAGAGGGAAGTGGAGGAGGAAAATACAGGTATACATGTATCTGATCTGGCAACCAGGCTACTGGTTTAATGGCCAGTGATAACCCCTGGTATAGTGCCTGTGCCCCTGTAGCAGATGGAAGCAACCCTGCTAGTATGTCCATGCGGGTGTCAAGTCCATCTTTCCCTTAAACCCAGAGTGCCATGGAAAGTTCAACCCTCTATCTCTCTCTTGCCCCCTAGCTTGTGCCCTGTGTTGTTGTTGAACTATCTTGTGTCTTACCCTTAGAGAACACATTGTCCTTGACCCCCTCTTACCCTGTCTATTTACAGTACCAGTCAAAAGTTTGGACACACCTACTCATTCCAGGGTTTTTCTTTATGTTTACTATTTTCTACATTTCAATTAACAGGTGCGTCTTCTTATAAGTTAATTTGTGGAATTTCTTTCCTTCTTAATGCGTTTGAGCCAATCAGTTGTGTTGTGACATGGTAGGGGTGGTATACAGAAGATAGCTCTCATTTTTTTGCTTTGTCATTATGGGATACTGTGTGTAGATTAATGAGGGGGGGAAACTATTTAACTCATTTTAGAACAAGGCTATAACATAACAACAGGGGTCTGAATACATTCTGAATGTACTGTATATAATTCTCTCTCTCATACCCATTTCCTGGTGAGTTCCAGGATGCTCTGCCGCGTGATCCCAGGTAGGATTATTCCATCCAGAGGGGGCGTTGCCAGCTCCTCCTCTGGAGAGAAAAACGTTGGATGCACAAATGAATTAAACAGGTCATTTAGTGTCAATGGAATATCCAATCTGAACCCAGTTTACAGTGATAAGAGAAGAGGTGAAGAACAGCACTGGCTATGTGAGACTGCAGCTGCTGTGATATACACTCTGCCCACTAGATGTCGCTGTTGTACAATCAGACACAAAGATCCGTTTCCTGTTCAGTAATATTATGTCCATATCAACCGATCCAGAGGAGGATGGTCGTGTTCCCCTGCTCAGACGTTGCTGACGCATGCCAGATCTTACAATGCCTGGATAGGAATTTTAAGTGTTAGCTAACCACGTCATATGTTCTAGCAATTATGTGGCATGCAACTATTGGTCGATGCATGGAATGTCTGAGCATGGGAACGCAACCTGTATATCCTTTGGTCTTGTTCAACTGCAATTGCCCTGTAAAGCAAAGTTATTATCCCTAATCTCATTGGCCATGACACTGAAAGTGATCATGATTACCTCCATTCTCATTATTCCAGAAGAGGAACATGTTCATGGTTCCGACCTCTGTGATTTGATGGTCGTCTCCATACAGCCAGAGGACCTGCTGGCACCCATAATCCACGGCTTCATACTGGGCGTAGATAGATGCTCCGTAGTTCCTGTAAACAACTCCCCATGTTCATGTTCATTTTAATCCACAAACGAGAGTTGTCAGTTTACATTTAAATTCCATGTGTCGCAATCCGAATGATTTGACACTGTTCCGTTTGTTAGAGTAACCTAGCATGGGCCTCTATTGTGTACTGTACATAACTGGTGTCACAATGAAATCCAAAGCTCTTTAGAGTTGAATCTGGAGTAAAGCTGTATTAGTAGTGTTGGCAGGGTGGGGATATCAGGGTGAGGATAAATTAGTAGAACACGTTGCAAAGCAAGCATTTTACTGCATCTCAAAAGAATACTGTCATGTCTGACCTGCCTTTACTCAAAGGGTACAGTAACCAAATCCAATCCTAACTTGTGATATGTAGGATATTGGAACATAGACTCTGTCTCTTTAACCTCCCATCTTACAGTCTCCCATCCCTCCTCTAAACCCCCCATCATACAGTCTCCCATCCCTCCTATAAACCCCCCATCTTACAGTCTCCCGTCCCTCCTCTAACCCTCACATCTTACAGTCTCCAGTCCCTCCTCTAACCCTCCAATCTTACAGTCTCTCATCCCTCCTCTAACGCACCAACTTACAGTCTCCAGGCCCACCTTTAACCCTCCCATCTGACAGTCTCCAGTCCCTCCTCTAACCCTCCCATCTTACAGTCTCCCATCCCTCCTCTAACGCACCATCTTACAGTCTCCAGTCCCTCCTCTAACCCTCCCATCTTACAGTCTCCCATCCCTCCTCTAACGCACCATCTTACAGTCTCCAGGCCCTCCTCTAACCCTCCCATCTTACATTCTCCAGTCCCTCCTCTAACCCTCCCATCTTACAGTCTCCAGTCCCTCCTCTAACGCACCATCTTACAGTCTCCAGACCCTCCTCTAAACCCCCCATCTTACACTCTCCCATCCATGACCTGCCGTTACTCAAAGGGTACAGTAACCAAATCCAATCCTAACTTGTGATATGTAGGATATTGGAACATAGACTCTGTCTCTTTAACCTCCCATCTTACAGTCTCCCATCCCTCCTCTAAACCCCCCATCTTACAGTCTCCCGTCCATCCTCTAACCCACCCATCTTACAGTCTCCCATCCCCCCTCTAAATCCCCCATCTTACAGTCTCCAGTCCCTCCTCTAACCCTCCCATCTTACAGTCTCCAGTCCCTCCTCTAAACCCCCAATCTTACAGTCTTCAGACCCTCCTCTAACCCTCCCATCTTACAGTCTACAGTACCTCCTCTAAACCCCCAATCTTACAGTCTTCAGACCCTCCTCTAACCCTCCCATCTTACAGTCTCCAGTCCCTCCTCTAACCCTCCCATCTTACAGTCTCCAGTCCTTCCTCTTACCCTCCCATCTTACAGTCTCCAGTCCCTCCTCTTACCCTCCCATCTTACAGTCTCCAGTCCCTCCTCTCCAGGCTCTGATGTATTTGGAGTCGGCCCAGAGAGAGACAGGCTTAGCTCCTGTACTGAAATAGGAACCAACAGGACTCAGGATCACATAAAGCAGAGCACGGGATGGCTTCTTCACTCCTAGAGACGGCTAGGAAGGGACACAGGCCACACACACACACATACACACATGTCAATAGTTGACATACTCGAGCTATTCACAAATGAATGATTACTACTTCACCAACAAGTATAGGGGAAGGTAGCCCTGTCACAGCATACGAGAGGGAATGAGACAGTCCCTCACAGAAGGAGACAGAGAGTGGTTGGTTGGTCATCTCCTCACCTCAGTACCCAGGAAAGTGGGTCGCATGTAGAGACTGGCAGAGTCTGACTTGGGTACCCACTCCAGATCCACCTGTACCAGCCTCCTGATACACTCTACCAACTCTGCCCTGTCAAAGGCCTGGAGGAGGGAGGGGGGGACGGGAGAGAGGACAAATTAAAGGTTGAGCCGGGAAAGGAGAAATGGGACAAAAATATGAACAAACAGAACATTCAGTGACTGCAGCAGACAGTATAGAAAGTAATTTAGCAGGCTCTTATCCAGAGTGACTTACAGTTGGCGCATTCATCTTAAGACAGTTAAGTGAGACAACCACATTCCACAGTCGTAGTAAGTTTTTCTCAATTAAAAGGTTATCTGCAAAGTCAGTACTAGCAGGATCCGGATCAGAGACAAACATGTTGATGTCCTGGGGAACATTGTTCCAGTCTTGTCCTGTACATGATATGCCACACTGTAGATATGAGACACTATCTATACTGAACACAAACATAAACGCAACATGCAAAAATGTCAAAGATCTTACTGAGTCACAGTTCATATAAGGAAATTAGTAAATTGATAAAAACTAATTGGGCCCTAATCTATGGGTTTCACATGACTGGTAATACAGATATGGATTTGTTGATCACAGATACCTTTAAAAAAAAGTAGGGGCGTGGATTAGAAAACCAGTCAGTATCTGGTGTGACCACCATTTGCCTCATGTAGCGAGACACATCTTCTTAACATTGAGTTGATCAGGCTGTTGATTGTGGCCTGTGGAATGTTGTGCCCTTCCTCTTCAATGGCTGTTTGAAGTTTCTGAATATTGGCGGAAACTGAAACACATTGTCGTACGTGTCAATCCAGAGCATCCCAAACATGCTCAATGGGTGACATGTCTGGTCAGTATGCAGGCCATGTAAGAACTGGGATATTTTCAACTTCCAGGAACAGATCCTTGCGACATGGGGCCGTGCATTATCATGTTGAAACATGAGGTGATTGCGGTAGATGAATGGCATGACAATGGGCCTCAGGATCTCATCACGGTATCTCTGTGCATTCAAATGGCCATCGATAAAATGCAATTGTGTTTGTTGTCAGTAGCTTATGTCTACCCATACCATAACCCCACCGCCACCATGGGGCACTCTGTTCACAATGTTGACGTCAGCAAACCACTCGCCCACACAACGCCATACATGTGGTCTGCGGTTGTGAGGGCGGTTGGACGCCAAATTCTCTAAAACAATGTTGGAGGCGGCTTATGGTAGAATTTGTTTTACATTAAATGCTCTGGCAACAGCTCTGGTGGGCATTAGTGCAGTCAGCATGCCAATTGCACGCTCCCATAAAACTTGATACATACATTTCAGAGTGGCATTTTATTGTCCCCAGCACAAGGATCACCTTCGTAATTATCATGTTTTTTAATCAGCTTATTGATATGCTACACCTGTCAGATGGATGGAATACCCTGGCAAGGGAGAAATGCTCACTAACATGGATGTAATTTTGATAGAAATAAGCTTTTTGTTCAGAATAAATAGTATTATTTTCCAGGCTGTAGGCTTGTGCTGTATAGTACCATAGCCTGTATGTGTTCTTACCGGCAGGCAGGCCCTCTCTGCAGACTTGGCCATACGGTTCATGTTGAGCATGGGTCTGAAGAGACGCACTTTGTTATCAGCATCTCGGTATGCCTTCATACCCTCAAACAACTGACCGCAGAACAGAGGAGAGGAAAGAGACAGGGGTTAAGACTGGCAGACAGGAGAGAACCACTGACCTCTAGTCATCCTCCTTTGTTTTGACAGTCGTTTCGCAAATATTTTGTAAATATTTCTGCCATCCTTCATTTTTTAACATTATAATTTAATAAATCTGAATCTGATTTTGCACTTTTAACTTTGCCTCCTGCTGCTTTGTCATATCCTTGAATGAATGAATGTTATTAGACATATTTAAAATACATATAGATTGCCTAAGTTATTTTAGTATAAAATAAATACATAAATAACTAAACAATCCACCAACATATTTCCACTGTTGTCTTCATCACTGTCAGGTGGGCAGCAAGAATGGACAGCGTGAGACACATTCACTTTCTAACAGGGCCTAACAAGGTGGTGTTTCCTACCTGCACAGCGTAGTGCATGGCTGAGCAGGCCGGGTGGAGAGACAGGTTACCAAAGGGCTTGATGTGAGGTTTCTGCCAGCCTCCATTGCTGGTCCACTCTATGGTCAACATGTGGTCAGAGAACACAGTTCCAAACACTAGATTGGTCAGGTCAGGTTTGGCCTTGTGGGTCTGGGACAGCTCAATGACCAGGTCAGCCGCCTGGGGGGAATATAGAGGGCATTGTTTAGATGTAAACTCATAATACACACTGCTTTGGGTGTAATATACTGTATGTCATTGTATGTCATCGGGTGCTGTAAGTGTTGTAGGTGTCCTGGAGGACAGGTGAAGGTTGCGGGCGGTGCAGTTGCCGTACCAGGCGGTGATGCAGCCCGACAGGACGCTCTCGATTGTACATCTGTAAAAGTTTGTGAGGGGCTTAGGGGCCTTCTTCGCCACACTGTCTGTGTGGGTGGACCATTTCAGATTGTTAGTGACGTGTACGCCGAGGAACTTTTCACCTTCTCCACTGCGGCTCCGTCGATAAGAATAGGGGCGTGCTCCCTCTGCTGTCTCCTGAAGTCCACGATCAGCTCCTTTATTTTGTTGACGTTGAGGGAGAGGTTATTTTCCTGGCACCACTCAGCCAGGGCCCTCACCTCCTCCCTGTAGGAAGTCTCGTCATCGTTGACAATCAGGCATACTACTGTTGTGTCTTCTGCAAACTTGATGATTAAGTTGGAGGCGTGCGTGGCCACGCAGTCATGGGTGAACAGGGAGAACACATCCTTGTGAGGCCCCAGTGTTGAGGATCAGTGTAGTGGAGGTGTTGTTTCCTACCTTCACCACCTGGGGGCAGCCCATCAGGAAGTTCAGGACCCAATTGCAAAATTTGGGGTTGAGACCCAGGGCCCCAAGCTTAATGATGAGCTTGTAGAGGGTACTGTGGTGTTGAATGCTGAGCTATAATCAATTAATAGCATTCTTACATAGGTATTCCTCTTGTCCAGATGGGATAGGGCAGTGTACAGTGCAACGGCGATTGCATCATCTGTGGATCTGTTGGGGCGGTATGCAAATTTATAGTGGGTCTAGGGTGTCAGGTAAGGTGGAGGTGATATGATCCTTAACTAAGCCTCTCAAAGCACTTCATGATGACAGAACTGAGTGCTATGGGGCGATAGTCATTTAGTTCAGTTACCTTTGCTTTCTTGGGTACAGGAACAATGGTGGACATCTTGAAGCAAGTGGGGACAGCAGACTGAGATAGCGAGAGATTGAATATGTCCGTAAACACGCGCATGCTCTGAGGACACGGCTAGGGATACCGTCTGGTCCGGCAGAATTGTCTTAGTCACGTCGGCCATGGAGAACGAGAGCTCACAGTCCTTGGGAGCGGGCTACGTCGGTGGCACTGTGTTGTCCTCAAAGTAGACAAGAAGGTGTTTAGCTTTCAGTTTTGCGCGAATGCTGCCATCTATCCATAGTTTTTGGTTAGGGTAGATTTTAATAGTCACAGTGGGAACAACATCTCCTATACACTTCCTGTTGAACTCAGTCACCGTGTCTGTGTATATGTCAATGTTATTCTCAGAGGCAACCCGGAACATATCCCAGTTCACGTGATCAAAGCAATTTTGAAGCATGGATTCTGATTGGTCAGACCAGCTTTGAATAGACCTTAGCACGGGTACTTCCTGCTTGAGTTTCTGTCTATAGGAAGAGAGGAGCAGAATGGAGTCATGATTTGATTTGCCGAAGGGAGGGCAGGGGAGGACCTTGTAGCCAATGGTCGAGAGTTTTGTAGCGTGAGTACTACAGGCAATGTGTTGATAGAACTTTGGTGGTGTTTTCCTCAAATGTTCTTTGTTAAAATCCCCAGCTACAATAAATGTGGCCTCAGGATATGTGGTTTCCAGTTTGCCTTAAATCCAATGTAGTTCCTTGAGGGCCACCGTGGTATCAGCTTGAGGGGGAATATACACCGCTGTGACCATAACCGAAGAGAATTCTCTCGGGAAGTAATATGGTCGACATGTATTGGTGAGGTATTCCAGGTCAGGTGAACAAAAGGACTTGAGTTCCTGTAACTTATCACAATCACACCATGAGTAGTAAATCATGAAACATACACCAACGCTTTTCTTTTTCCCAGAGAGTTCTTTATTCCTGTCTGCGCAATGTACTGAGAACCCAGATGGCTGTATGGATGGGGACAGTATATCCGGAGAGAGTCAGGTCTGCCAAGCTTGTAGCG
Source organism: Oncorhynchus clarkii lewisi (assembly GCF_045791955.1). Taxonomy (NCBI): domain Eukaryota; kingdom Metazoa; phylum Chordata; class Actinopteri; order Salmoniformes; family Salmonidae; genus Oncorhynchus; species Oncorhynchus clarkii. The sequence goes on along the minus strand of NC_092179.1, from coordinate 13,137,347 downwards.
TCATACCCAAGAAGACTCAAGGCTGTAATCGCTGCCAAATGTGCTTCAACAAAGTACTGAGTAAAGGGTCTGATTACTTACTGTATGTAAATGTGATATTTCAGTGTTGTATTTTTTTATACTTTTGCAAAAAAGTCTAAAAACCTATTTTTGCTTTGTCATTATGGGGTATTGTGTGTGAAATTGATGAGGGGAAAAAACAATTGAATCAATTTTAGAATAGGGCTATAAAGTAACAAAATATGGAAAAAGTCAAGGGGTCTGAATACTTTCCAAATGCACTGTATCTCATCACGCTCTTCAGAGTTCTGCAACTCTCCCGCTGGCCAGTAGAGGACACTCCAGGCTTTTAACTTCTAGGAACATGAGCTACTCAATAAACGAACACAACCACAGAGGACACCTTACACAACCACTCTCAGGGTAGGAGTTGCCTTTACCACAGTTCTCAGATCAGATAACTCTCCCCCAATCCTAACATTAACCATAAGGGTGGGGGTAAATATCAAACTTAGTCTAGATCAGTAGCTAAAGGCAAATGCTCTGCTGTGGTTGGCTGCTCTCAGTGCCTGTCTGGATTAGGTCTGTCTCAGATCTACCCTTCCTGGGCTACATTTACACAGTCAGCCCAATGCTGATCTTTTTTCTCACTAATTGGTCTTTTGACCAATCAGCTGTGAAAAAGGTATCACGTGAAAAGATCTGATGGGATTGGTCAAAAGACCAATTAGAGGAAAAAAGATCAGAATTGTCTGCACGTGTAAACGCAGACCTGTAGCAGCATTGCGTAATTTCAGATTACAGAGGGGTAGTGCTGGCCAACAGTCTGAGAGAGCACTATCAGAATACTCTCTCTCTTTCTCACAGTCACACATCACTGACTACAGCAATGGTTACCAATGTTTCAGTCTAATATCTCCATTTACTTATCCAGCCATGAATCTGACAGATTGATATTTTAAAACTTCAGTGTGATCAAATTTGATAAAATACAGTATAGTTTCTGATGACTATATCTTCTCATTAGTTCAGAATTCACACACGTCTTTTAAGAAGTGCGTTGCATGACAAATCACTTCTGACCTGCTGTGAAGAATCTGAGATAGGCCCATTTACAGAGATGCTGATAACTCTGTTAACTAATGTAATAGCACACGTGAGCATGACTTAGCTGTGTAAGGTGAATGAGTTTCAAGTAATCCATGTTCAGCGTAACATCACATGCTCCTTTGGTCAGGGATTACCCAACTATAAATCCTCCAACATCCAGCTCAGGTGGGTCACAAAACAGGAGTCAGATTCCTACTAGTGTGTACAGTAACAACACAGGGGTCTATAGCGTACACAACCTAGGCTCAGGTACAGTACTACAGAGGTGCTCGTACAGTAGTTCAAGACTACAGACCTGATGCAATTATGAGTCTGTAGCATCTACAGTATATGAGGCCATTTTCTCAGACATTGATTAATTAATTATAGGCTTAACCCAGCCCTGAATGCGCAAGTCTTAAAATGGTCTATAGCAGTGTCCAACTCTTTAAATGGTCCTGCACAGTCAATGACAATTCTCTCTCTCTTTCTCTTTCTCGCTCTCACCCCTTTTCTCTCCAACCTTTTCTCTTCCCCTCTATTTCTCCTAATCACCAAATCACCATCTGCGCCTGCCGCCTGCCTGGCTGTCTCCTCCCTGTGCAACATTAGACAGCAGAGTAAATCAGACCTAAAGCAAACCACAGGTCACAGCTCACAGCCTGACTGACAGGTGGTGCTTAGGGTGATTTGGGAAAGTGGATTCTCCGCAGAGACGACACAGGACCTCCTGGATCGACCAGGGCCCTCATCCTCCTCTCTCTCTCTACCTCTCTGAGGGCCACAAAGGGCAACAACATTGAGGATGTGGTTAGCACAGGGGTCTGGGGAGCACAAGCCAAACGAGGGGCCCCAGAAGGGGTTAACCACCATGGATCTATAAAATGAACATGTCAGGATCTCAGGTGGATTTCTTTGACTCCATTTTGCTGAGGAGGAAGTATTGTTGTTTTTGTAGGGGGATGTGTGTTTTTTTGGATCTAACGGACTGAGAGGCATTAGGAGAACCATGTGGGAGGTGTCCATGCTGTTGGTGTGATCTGGACCTTTTGATTGACAACCAGGGGAGGTTTTATGAATATCAGAATCATATCCAGGAAACATCAAGATGGTGCAGCTGGGCTCCTCACTGAAGGCAAGTGATTCATCTGATTCACCACACTGAAATGGGCAGTTGGAGGGGTAGGCGTCTCCAGTTTGCCAAACACTGACAAACTTCAAATATCTTGTGATTGCAGTTTACATGCAATATAAATTATGAATGTAGCAGTATGTGCAATATCTGAACTGTTCCACATTAAAATAGCATTGCTGTACAACATGCCTTTGCACACACTTGTAGTGAATGAGGCAGCGATCACAATGTGTTACACAGAATAATGCTCGTTGCCATATACATTATACCACAGGGTAAATGATTACAATGTTACCTTGAAGCTGTGGACACTGTCTTCCATGCCGTTTCTGGTGGATACATCTTTACCGGAGCCCTGGGAGGACATTGTAAACAACTTTATATAGATGACAACTTTACATAGGTTGTAATCAACTACTTATAAGCCTCAGCTTATTAAAACATTCACACTCGGGTAATGTATTCAGACAATGAGAGAATAACAGGGTAAGTTATTTAAAAAATTATAATTGGTAACAGCATGGGATGGGGAGCAGGGAGAGATGGGGTTGTCGGAAAGAACAGTGAGGTTTTCTGACGTAAATTGAATGAGGATAGGACTAGGTATTGTCTGTGAGGGCCTGTGTGAGGGTTGCATTCCCTGCTCTGCTCAGCACAGGAGATCATTTTACCTGCAGAAAGACGATAGTCTGTCGCCAGGTGAACTGAAGGCTTACATTTACATTAGGCTACCATTACTCCACAAGCAAAGGGCTAATCATATAATAATAACAGGCATAATAATAATAAGAATTGTGGTTGATTTATATTCTATAATGTAAGCTATTTTAACAAGTGATCATGCAGTAAATACTGTGAAATAACGTCACTGATTACCCCTCATAGTTATTATGAGCCATTGGTAGGCAGCCTATAAAAACAGGCTACCACTGTAGGCTACTGTAATAGACAGGCTGGTTATAAGAGCAACAGACGAATAACAGAACATTCCGTCGGCGTGATGCAGTTATATAAAATGTGTCGTCACATGCTACAGCTGCCATCTCAAAACACATAGGGCAAAGCAATATAGATATGTTAAATCGTTTTTTAAATACAAGTGTATTGAATTGCAATCCTATCTTTGTCGGTCGTACGCGGTTTAGTGTTTACTGAACGTTACCTGCGTCAAGAATTCTTATCCCGTTATTTTCAGAAATAGGCAACGATAACGTATAGGTTAGCAGTGGCGAGGTCATCCAGCATGGCCGTTTTTCGGTTACTGGGAAGAGGACGTTTACCTTGAGAGATGGAGCGTTCGCTGCTGATGGGGGGACGGCTGTAGAACTCGCCATGATGAATCATACAGAACCGAAGACGCGCGCTCTCTCTCTGTCACCAACACACTCTCCTAAACCGCTTACAGATTAAACATTTGTTCGCTGTCAAGCCCATTGTATAATGTTAGATCTAGGTTCCTGGGCCAACCACAACATTGGTTTTCGTTGAAAATGTATAATGTTTGATTTGCTGGCCACTTTTTGGTTTATAACATTTTGTGGGACAAATGTTATTGTGGACAGGCGGTCATGCATAAACCCTCACACACGGGACAGTCACATTATAACTCTTGACCAGACGGCTTTCTCAAGCAGGGTTGTCATAGATTTTCCATAAGGTTATCTATAGAAGCTCATGTGGATATAAGCATATGTCCTTTTTTGTTACAGTAGCTTACTTCCAACTGGTCTCCGGTTAGTCATAGACAAGCTGTTTTATTTGTATATTATGGACATATTCAATCTCTCCCTATTCCAGTCCCCACATGCTTCAAGATGTTCACCGTTGTTGCTGTGCCCAAGCAAGCTATGGTAACTGAACTAAATGACTATCTCCCCGTATGCCTTCACTTCTGTCATCATGAAGTGCTTTGAGAGACTAGTCAAGGATCATATCACCTCCACCCTACCTGATACCCTAGACCCACTCCAATTAGCTTACCGCCCCAATAGGTCCACAGATGATGATGCAATCGCCATCACACTGCCCTATCCCATCTGGACAAGAGGAAAGCCTATGTAAGAATGATGTTCAACACAATAGTACCCTCCAAACTCATCATTAAGCTTGAGACCCTGGGTCTCGACCCCGCCCTGTGCAACTGGGTCTTGAACTTTCTGATGTGCCGCCCCCAGGTGGTGAAGGTAGGTAACAACATCTCCACCCCGCTGATCCTCAATACTGGGGCCCCACAAGGGTACGTTCTCAGCCCTCTCCTGTACTCCCTGTTCACTCATGACTGCGTGACCATGCACGTCTTCAACTCAATCATGAAGTTTGCAGACGACACTACAATGGTAGGCTTGATTACCAACAATGATGAGATGAGCCTACAGGGAGGAGGTGAGGGCCCTCAGTGTGTGGTGTCAGGAAAATAACCTCTCACTCAACGTCAAAACAAAGGAAATGATCGTGGACTTCAGGAAACAGCAAGGGGAGCACCCCTCTATCCACATCGATGGGACAGTAGTGGAGAAGGTGGAAAGTTTTAAGTTCCTCGGCATACACATCACGGACAAACTGAAATGGTTCACCCACACAGACAGCGTGGTGAAGAAGGCGCAACAGCGCCTCTTCAACCTCAGGAGGCTGAAGAAATTTGGCACCTAAAACCCTCACAAACTTTTACAAATGCACGATGGAGAGCATCCTGTCGGGCTGTATCACCACCTGGTACGGCAATTGCACCGCCCTCAACTGCAAGGCTCTCCAGAGGGTAGTGCAGCCTGCACAACGCATCACCGGGGACAAACTACCTGCCCTCCAGGACACCTACAGCACCCGAAGTCACCAGAAAGACAAAAAGATCATCAAGGACAACAACCACCCGAGCCACTGCCTGTTCACCATGCTATCATCCAGAAGGCGAGGTCAGTACACGTGCATCAAAGCTGGAACCGAGACTGAAAAACAGATTCTATCTCAAGGCCATCAGATTGTTTAAACTGTTATGCTGCCAGCATACAGACTCAAATCACTGGCCACTTAAATAAATACAGTGCCTTGCGAAAGTATTCGGCCTCCTTGAACTTTGCGACCTTTTGCCACATTTCAGGCTTCAAACATAAAGATAGAAAACTGTATTTTTTTGTGAAGAATCAACAACAAGTGGGACACAATCATGAAGTGGAACGACATTTATTGGATATTTCAAACTTTTTTAACAAATCAAAAACTGAAAAATTGGGCATGCTAAATTATTCAGCCCCCTTAAGTTAATACTTTGTAGCGCCACCTTTTGCTGCGATTACAGCTGTAAGTCGCTTGGGGTATGTCTCTATCAGTTTTGCACATCGAGAGACTGACATTTTTTCCCATTCCTCCTTGCAAAACAGCTCGAGCTCAGTGAGGTTGGATGGAGAGCATTTGTGAACAGCAGTTTTCAGTTCTTTCCACAGATTCTCGATTGGATTCAGGTCTGGACTTTGACTTGGCCATTCTAACACCTGGATATGTTTATTTTTGAACCATTCCATTGTAGATTTTGCTTTATGTTTTGGATCATTGTCTTGTTGGAAGACAAATCTCCGTCCCAGTCTCAGGTCTTTTGCAGACTACATCAGGTTTTCTTCCAGAATGGTCCTGTATTTGGCTCCATCCATCTTCCCATCAATTTTAACCATCTTCCCTGTCCCTGCTGAAGAAAAGCAGGCCCAAACCATGATGCTGCCACCACCATGTTTGACAGTGGGCATGGTGTGTTCAGGGTGATGAGCTGTGTTGCATTTACGCCAAACATAACGTTTTGCATTGTTGCCAAAAAGTTCAATTTTTCATTCATCTGACCAGAGCACCTTCTTCCACATGTTTGGTGTGTCTCCCAGGTGGCTTGTGGCAAACTTTAAACTACACTTTTTATGGATATTTTTAAGAAATGGCTTTCTTCTTGCCACTCTTCCATAAAGGCCAGATTTGTTCAATATACGACTGATTGTTGTCCTATGGACAGAGTCTCCCACCTCAGCAGTAGATCTCTGCAGTTCATCCAGAGTGATCATGGGTCTCTTGGCTGCATCTCTGATCAGTCTTCTCCTTGAATGAGCTGAAAGTTTAGAGGGACGGCCAGGTCTTGGTAGATTTGCAGTGGTCTGATACTCCTTCCATTTCAATATTATCGCTTGCACAGTGCTCCTTGGGATGTTTACATCTTGGGAAATCTTTTTGTATCCAAATCCGGCTTTAAACTTCTTCACAACAGTATATCGGACCTGCCTGGTGTGTTCCTTGTTCTTCATGATGCTCTCTGCGCTTTTGACGGACCTCTGAGACTATCACAGTGCAGGTGCATTTATACGGAGACTTGATTACACACAGGTGGATTGTATTTATCATCATTAGTCATTTAGGTCAACATTGGATCATTCAGAGATCCTCACTGAACTTCTGGAGAGAGTTTGCTGCACTGAAAGTAAAGGGGCTGAATAATTTTGCAGGCCCAATTTTTCAGTTTTTGATTTGTTAAAAAAGTTTGAAATATCCAATAAATGTCGTTCCACTTCATGATTGTGTCCCACTTGTTGTTGATTCTTCACAAAAAAATACAGTTTTATATCTTTATGTTTGAAGCCTGAAATGTGGCAAATGGTCGCAAAGTTCAAGGGGGCCGAATACTTTCGCAAGCCACTGTAGATTTAATAAAGGTATCACTAGTCACTTTAAATAATGTCACTTTAATAATGTTTACAAATCCTACATTACTCATCTCATACTGCATTTTATACCATCTATTGCATCTTGACTATGCCGCACGGCATAGTGCATCCATATATTTATATGTGTTCCTGTGCAACTGGGTCTTGGACTTCCTGTCGGGCCGACCCCAGGTGGTGAGGGGAGGCAACAACTTCTCCGCTACACTGATCCTCAACACGGGCCCCCCCAGGGGTGTGTGCTTAGCCCTCTTTTGTACTCCATGGGTCACCGACGACTGCGTGGCCATGCACGACTCCATCTCAAATATCAAGTTTGCTGATGACACAACAAACAACGACAGAGCTGAGGGCATTGGCATCATGACATTTACCCAGTGCCAGGACATTTTAGCCAAAAACCTGTTTGCATCTCCCAGGAGGCTTAAACTTGGCCGCAGCCCATCAAAATCCACAAAGAAATGGTTAATTGACCACAAAATCAACATTTTGCAATTGCCATCTCAGTCTCTGGACTTAGACCCCATTGAAAACCTGTGGTTTAAATTGAATGGAGCGGTCCATAAGCGCAGACAAAGGATACTGGTGTTGTGTCTTTGGCTATGCCGGATTAAGTGATATGACATGCTATTCTATAAAATAATTTCTCCGTAATTAATATCACCTGATTGAGCTAATCATGTAAATGTAATTAACTAGAGAGTCGGGGCCCCACGAAATAATACTTATAGAGCTGTTATCTTCCGAATAAACTCTTAAAGACCTAGTAATATTTTACATCAATAGCAGTCAATATTAAATTGTCACCTTAATTTAGTCTCATCTGAAAGTTGTAAATTCTTGGTTATCTTCACGAACCCTGGCTAACAAGTTGAATCAGCAATACAAAATTGGGTTTAATTATTTATTTACTAAATACCTAACTAATCACACAGAATTACACATACACATAATTAATCATAACTTGATTACAAATTACGTCATAAAGGAAAAAGTCCCTAGCGGGCGGAACAGATATGACAGCTTGTTGCACAAAAGAAAAGGGTCTGGGTTTGAGTGAAAGAGCGGGAAGACTGAGGAACAAAAGGACGAAGCTGTGCTATCGTAAATACAGTTTCTTATGCATTCTAAATTACCGCCAATTTGGAAAAGGAAAATGCAATAAATATTTCCTCTGAGCTGCGCTTCGGTAGGTTGGAAGATGGAAGGCCGTGTTGACAAATCGAGTCCTTTGTCCTTTGAAGAATGTTCTTCGAAGAATTCAACCTTCTGATGTTCCCAGAATCTCTATGTTAACCAAAGGGTTTTGCAAATGTAACATCAGTAGGGTAGAGAGAGGAAAAGGGGGGGAAAGAGGTATTTATGACTGTCATAAACCTACATCCAGGCCAACGACATGACACTGGGAAACATTCTGTATGGAGGAATAGTCTAAGATCCCTCCAAATATGTTCTCCGATCTCTTCAAATATTTTTGAAAAAGGCTCGGTGCCATTATCCTTGTAAGGTGAGGTACAGTATATTGGAAGCAGGGGTGGCAATCATTTGTACCCCTATCTATTTTAGAAAAAAAAGATTACTTGTTAAACAAAATCTCTTTCTCTCAGCAATTGTATTAGAATAAAATATTATAATTTTCCCCAAAAAATATGCGTGCAATGTAGCTCAGTATTTGTATTTTTTATTTTATACAATCTTTTTAGCTCATCTTTATCAAGGTTGTCAATCATTTTGGACCTGACTATATGTGTACAGAGGTAGGTTGTATCATTGAACATAAATATAAACGCAACATGTAAAGTGTTGGTCCTCTGATATAAATAATCACAGACATTTTCCAGACACACAAAAAACATATTTCTCCCAAATTGTGTGTACAAATTTGTTTACATTCCTGTTAGTGAGCATTTCTCCTATGCCAAAATAATCCATCCACCTGACAGGTGTGGCATATCAAGAAGTTGATTAAAGAGCATGATCATTACACAGATGCACCTTGTGCTGGGGACAATAAAAGGCCACACTAAAAGGTGCAGTTCGGTCACACAAGTTTTGAGGGCGTGTGCAATTGGCATGCTGACTGCAGGAATGCCCACCAGAGCTGTTGCCAGAAAATGTCATGTTTGTTTCTCTACCATAAGCTGCTTCCAATTTGAATGCACAGAGATACCGTAATGAGATCCTGAGGCCCATTGTCGTGATATTCATCCACCGCATCACCTCATGTTTCAGCATGTTAATTAACAGCCCCATGTCTCAAGAATCTGTACACAATTCCTGTGAGCTGAAAATGTTCCAGTTCTTCCATGGTCTGCATGCTGACCAGACATGTCACCCATTGAGCATGTTTGGGATGCTCTGTACGACAGCGTGTTCCAGGTCCCTTTCAATATACAGCAACTTCGCACAGCCATTGAAGAGGAGTGGGACAACAGTCCACAGGCCACAATCAACAGCCTGATCAACTCAATGCGAAGGAGATGTGTAGCGCCATATGAGGCTAATCGTGGTCACACCAGATACTGACTGTTTTTCTGATCCATTTTTCCTTAAATGTACCTGTGCCCAACAGATGCATATCTTTGTTCCCAGTCATGTAAAACCCATAGATTAGGGCCTCATTTATTTATTTAAATCGACTGATTTTTCTTATATGAACTGGAACTCATTAAAATCTTTGAAATTGTTGCGTGTTGCGTTTATATTTGTGTTCAGTATATAATATGCGTTGTGGTATACAACCAAACAGGTTTTCCTCCCTGAATTGTCCCTGCTGTTTATGGCTTTTCACTTACTGTTCTTCTCTCATTTAGATATTAAATGTACATTGTCTTCCATGCATGTATTACCCTAAGTTTATCAAAGCCTACTACAATAAACCATACCATTGTTGATGCTAAATGATGCACAGACGTCTCAAAAGACACAGACAGGAAGAGTGAGAGCGAGAGAGTGAGAGAGAGAGAGAGAGAGAGAGAGAGAGAGAGAGAGAATGAGAGAGAGAGAGCATGATGACAGAACATTCATTACAAAGTGTTTCATTCTTCAGTGTACATGAGATATGAAATACAGTGTATCTAACTATTATTATTGTACTTTAGTTGGTATGATACCATACTATGTGCCCTATGTGTGTTCTTGCCGGCAGGCAGGCTCTCTCTGCAGACTTGGACATACGGTTCATGTTAAGCATGGGTCTGAAGAGACACACTTTGTCAGAGAGAATGAGAGAGAGAGATTTGAACTTGTATTGTACAAAAGACATTCCAACATGGACCTTTGGTGTAGATTGTCACTAGCCTATAAGCTCTCTCTGAGGAAATGAGGTGACCTAACCTGTTCTTCACTCATTTCTCCATGCAGAACCCTGGCAATGATCAATTGTACTGTCTCACAGACATTAGAACCATGTTTGTATTGATATAAACAGTAACAAAGTTATCCATTAGCTTACATTGAGGTGTGCTGTTTACATTGGGATCACAGCACGTCTACTGCAAAATAGGTACATTGATTTGGCATTAGTTGGCACGATATTCTATTCTTCAAAGTTAGCTCAGCTCTATTCTATTCTAATCGAAAGACATGGTGCAGTCTCTTTATTAGCTAAAGATACAAAAGAACACAGGGCAGCAGTAGTGGAAAAAGTACCCAAATCTCATACTTGAGTCAAAGTAAAGATGAGTAAAAGTGAGTCACCCAATAAAATACTACTTGTTTTAAATATACTTAAGTATCAAAAGTAAATGTTGTTGCTAAAAAAGTACTTTTTTATTTATTTAGTGATAGCCAGGGGCACACTCCAAGACTCAGACATAATTTACAAACAAAGCATTTGTGTTTAGTGAGTCCACCAGATCAGAGGCAGTAGGGAAGACCAGGGATGTTCTCTTGATAAGTGTGCGAATTGGATAATTGTCTGTCCTGCTAAGCATTCAAAATGCAATGAGTATGAGTCAGGGAAAATGTATGGAGTAGAGAGTACATAATTTAGGAATGTAAGTGAAGTCAAAGTCAAAATTGTCAAAAAATATCAATCGTAAAGTAGATACCCCAAAAAACGACTTAAGTAGTACTTTAAGTACTTTACACCAGTGCAGGGTAGGCACACTGTAATCAACTTCATAGACAACACCTGGCCGGGTGGTACAGCGTATTTGTTGGTTTTTACCACTTTCTCCAATCACACATCTCCAATTGTGGATTTTTACACTGAAAAATAACTGACTTTCGACTTGTGAGTCTGAAGGTCTGTGATCAAACGGGGATGCAACAATATTATTGGCCACAAAGGGTCAGTGTTGGCTTGGTTTTAGATGAGTGATCTACCTACCTCGTCGGTTTCAAATTGCAAACACATGTCACTCAAGCGCTCTGATTGATTTCCCGAGTGTGGTTTGACTTTGAAGGCTGTATCAAGCGAATTGAGACGTCAAAGAGGACTATTTACGTTTACAAAAGATAGGCAACACGGTAAAGAGAGGTAAGTAGCCTACATCAAAATCCAAGTATAAACTACGACAGTCTGTCGTTCATATTTATTGAAAAAGAAAGAAAATTGGCGTCAATTATTCATTGCAGTCCTTGTTATCGTATTTTGCATAACACAAGGCTACAACATTTTTGTCTTGGCAACAAAATATATATTAGGGTAACTCACTCTTGTTAGTTTAATGTTTTTAGAAACATTTGTTAGTTTACAGAAGATTTGATTTAATAACAAGTGTCCTTTCAGTTAGTGGCTCAGGTAAGCTCGTTATTTTTATCCAGGTAGACTGCTGGCGTGCTGTGCTCTGTTGCTCCCATTTAAAAACTAATCCTATGGTCTACACACAAGAAACACAAGAAGGATACACTACAACAACCTCAATCAACAACTGTAGTCTATTTGAGATGTCTGAAATGTGATGAACTTGGGAAGTATCTGGACTATCAGTGTAATTCCTCGCCTTTCACTAAACCCGTCTCCTTTTTAATGATTTATTTGACCTTTACTTTACCAGGCAGGTCAATTAATATCAAATTCATGTTTACAATGACGGCCGGTCTCCAATGACAGCTTCTCCCCTCTCTAGCTCTTGTGTTGTCACCCCCTGCTCCAGCATGGACCTTGGAGTGACCCATCGTCAACGCCACAACCCTGTTGACAGCATCTGTCGTAAGCTGCAGACCATCCAGCGGCACGACCGTGAGGTTAACCCCTCCTCGCCCTTCCAGATTCCAAAGTTCACGTCCAGCAGCTACGACAGCCCCCAGTCCAGCCTGCGCCGCAACCTGGAAGTCATCCTGAAGAAGCGCGAGAGGGAGGGGCTGTTAACCCCCAAGGGTTCACCCCAGCTTCCCAGGAGCTCCCACTGTCCCAACTCCAGCCCAGCCAACCCCACCATGAACCCCCCAACCCCGGTCAATGCTACGTTTACCATAACGAGTAATCCTGGGGAGTGGAGGGGGGTGGGGTTAGGAGGGCAAGGGAGAGGATGGCAGAGGAACTGCTCCACCCCAGCTGTCCAGACTGGAGACACTTTTTTCAGCTTCTCTCATGGTCACCAGTTTACTCAGCCTGAGGCGGGGACAGGGTCTGACGGCAGCGAGAGGCACAGGGCCCCATCTCTAACTCGCACACCTGCACAGAGCCTGCTGTCCTACAACCTCAACTTCTGCTCGTCGGACTCCACGGCCAACCTGCTGCAGTGTGAGCTGCCTTACCCGGCCCTGGTTGTCAAGAGACTGTCCATGGGAGACGGTAAGGGGAATACACACCCTCACTGTGGGATTTCGAAAGCACTGCTCAGTTCTTAGTGAACAATGACATCAATGATCATTATTGATCATGAGGTTAAGAGCATTCCTCAGGCCTGTCACACACTCCTTTCCATTTGCCATCTCTTATGTCACACACCAGTATGTACATTTTATTATGTTGCCTCAAGGAATGTTATGCAACTGACAGAAGATCAATCATGTTTATTGGCCACTGATGTCAGCTGATGAAGTGGCCATTGGCCAGTGTGGTTACAGAGTGTGTGTGTGTGTGTGTAGGAGCCATGTCCTCTGAGAATCGGAAGGAGACGATGACTGAGGTCAGTCTGATCTGTGAAGAGGATTTACTAGACACCATTTTCCATGTTTGTGACACCCAGCGCAGAGGTACGCACTCGCTCACATACAGCATTAAACTCTCAAAGTATCAAATATATACTGAGCACAGAAGTACACTCAAAATATCAAATCTAGCACATTGTGGAGTACACACTCTTCTATCCCGACTCACCGTATCGAACATAAGGAGGCACAGTCTCATACACTGCTTTTCTTTGTTTCTGAAGCAGTCAATGATGTGATACAAGTGCTCTAGATTCCCTGTGGGTGGTTGTCTCTTCACAGTCCTATTTTGTTTACTAAAAGCTGTTACTGAAAGAACCTCAGGCGGAGGAAGGCGATTGCTATGACTCCTGGGGAGGTCCCTTCCCATGCTAGTCACCAGACTGACTACAGTAACCCAGTAAATTACTATGATAAAGACGGTAACCTGGCCTCCTCCTTTTCCTTCAGGTAAGGTGTACGTGTCTCGTATCGTGGACTACCTGCGTCACACCACCAGCCGGGGTTCTGAGGACAGCGGGCTGGAGGACCTGTGTAATATGCTGGACCCAGAGCACAAAGATGTCTCCATAGACCTGGACACCTACCACGCCATCATGAAGGAGTGGATCGATGACTGCAGAAAGAATGGGTACTGGATATGTTTTCTGTGCCTCCTCCCAAATATGCCACTCTTCCCTTTTATAGTGCACTACTTTTGACCAGGGCTGTGGTCAAACGTAGTGCACTACATAGCAGTGCATGTTGTCTTGTCCCACTTTTTCCTGTAGAGGATGCTGTGTTCTAGTTCATGTGTTCTGTCACATGGATACCAAATTTGCAGTCAAATATTCTCATCAAAGAGCTTGTTGTCTATTAGATAAGCTTCTGTAACTTTTGTGTTGTAACAGATACATTAACCTCTGTGTGTGTAAGTAAGCCTGTGATATTGTGTGACTGTGTAATGTCATGTTTCTGGGTGTCTGTCTCCTTGTCTTCACCACAACCACAGGGACGACACACCAGAGGACCTAACTCAAGAGTCTGTCAGACTCCGAGACAGCCTGTCAGGTGAGTTGATACAGACATACAGTGCCTGCAAAAGTATTCATCTCCCTTGGCATTTTTTCTATTTTGTTGCATTACAACCTGTAATTTAAATAGATTTTTATTTGGAATTAATGTAATGGACATACACAAAATAGTCCAAATTGGCGAAGTGAAATGAAAAAAAAGCTTATTGGCCATCAAGGAAAAACACCTCATCACCCTGAGAACACCATCCCCACAGGGAAGCATGGTGGTGGCAGCATCATGTTGTGGAGGATGTTCTTCATCGGCAGGGACTGGGAAACTGGTCAGAATTGAATGAAGGATGGATGGTGCTAAATGCAGGGAAATTCTTGAGGGAAACCTGTTTTGTCTTCCAGAGGTTTGAGACTGGGATGGAGGTTCACCTTCCAGCAGGACAATGACCCTAAGTATACTGCTAAAGAAACACTTGAGTGGTTTAAGGGGAAAACATTTAAATGTCTTTGAATGGCCTAGTCAAAGTCCAGACCTCAATCCAATTGAGAATCTGTGGTATGACTTAAAGATTGCTGTTCACCAGCGGAATCCATCCAACTTGAAGGAGCTGGAGCAGTTTTGCCTTGAAGAATGGGCAAAAATCACAGTGGCTAGATGTGCCACTGCCAAGCTTCTAGATATATACCCCAAGAGACTTGCAGCTGTAATTGCTGCAAAAGGTGTCTCTACAAAGTTTTGACTTTTGGGGGGTGAATAGTTATGCACGCTCAAGTTAACTTTTTTTTTTTTTGTATTCTCTTGTTTCACAATAAAACATATTTTGCATCTTCAAAGTGGTAGGCATGTTGTGTACACCCCCCCCCCCCCCCCCAGAAAAATCTATTTTAATTCCAGGTTGTAATAGGAAAAATGCCAAGGGGGGTGAATACTTTCACAAGCCACTGTATAGTCTGTCAGACTCCGAGCCTGTCACAGACATATAGGAGACATTAGAGGACTAATCAGAGAAATGGATGACTTGTGAGGGGTGAAGGTTCTCTTGTACCATGCCTCCAAGTAGCTCTCTCTCTCGCTCCACCACTCACTCACTCACACACAACTTCTCATTTTAGCAAGTCAATGTATTTTCTCACTCATTCTTTCTATAAGCATAGACCACTTCTCTCACTCCATCAGCTAAGAGGTCTGTCCTGCTGAACATGACCTCGGGTAGTCTGGAGGCATTTGGAGGGGAGGTGTCACGAACAGATTTGTAAGTAGTGTTCGTGTGTGCATGCAATTGTCCAATTTGACATTTGACTAACCGTGTCTTAACCTGTATGTGACTGTGTTTTTCTCCCCAGTGAGACGTCAGACCTGGTGTTCTGTGTGACCGACCTGCAGTTCAGTAACCAGAAGCTTCAGGAGGAGGTGAGGAAGCTGAAGCAGAATGTGGAGACCATGGAGGACCATAACCAGAAACTAGCAGAGGAGAACGAGGAGCTCAAGTCACAGGCCAGACTGTATGGACTGTACACACACACACAGTCACGCATACTATTGAAATGGCTGCCTTCCTATTCCGCCTTCTCTCAATTGAACCTCCTATTAGGCCCCACATACACACACCCAAGTATAATGTCCCTCTCTCCCCCCTGTAGAGGCCAGCAGCTGGCCCAGAAGGAGAAGATGTTGAAGGATGAGGTGGAGGAGATGAAGATGAGTCTGAGCTGTACAGAGGAGGGCAGAGCCAGGGCCTCGGCTCAGACCAAACATATGGTATATACACTCACACACACTACTTCACTGTCATGCTATTCAACTATCTACACTGAACAAAAGTATAAACTCAACGTGCAACAATTTCAAAGATTTTACTGAGTTACAGTTCATAAAATGAAATCAGTTTACATTTTTTATTTTTTATTAAAATAAATTCATTAGGCCCTAATCTATGGAATTCACAGATTTGAATGTGTTGGTCACAGATACCTTAAAGGAAAGGTGAGGGCGTGGATCAGAAAACCAGTCCGTATCTGGTGTCTCCACCATTTGCTTCATGCAGTGAGACATGTCCTTTGCATAGAGTTGAGCAGGCTTTTGATTGTGTCCCTTGGAATGTTGTCCCACTCCACTGGAACACGCTGTCGTGTACGTCGATCCAGAGCATCCCACACATGCTCAATGGGTGACATGTCTGGTGGGTATGCAGACCATGGAAGAACTGGGACATTTTCAGCTTCCAGGAATTGTGTACAGATCCTTACGACATGGGGCCAGACATACTTCGGTTGTGTAAACCCACAGTTTCATTAGCTCTCTGTGTGTTTGGTCTCAGACGTTCCCGCTGGTGAAGAAGACTGGATGTGGAGGTCCTGAGCTGGCGAAGTTACATGTGGTCTGCGGTTGTGAGGCCGGTTGGACATACTGCCAAATTCTCTAAAACGACAGAGGCGGCTTTTGGTAGAGGAATTAATCATAAAATACTCTGGCAACAGCTCTGGTGGACATTCCTGTAGTCAGCATGCCAATTGCATGCGCCCTCAACTTGACACATCTGTGGCATTGTGTTGTGACAAAACTGCACATTTTAGTGGCCTTTTATTGTCCCCAGCACATGGTGCACCTATGTAATATCATGCTGTTTAATCAGCTTCTTGATATGCCACACCTGTCAGGTGGCTGGATTATCTTGGCAGTGGAGAAATGCTCACTAACAGGGATGTAAACGAATTTGACAGAAATGTTTTTTTTGTGTGTATGGAATATTTTATGGGGTCTTATTTAGGCTCATAAACATAAGGCCAACACTTTACATGTTTCCTTTTATATTTTTGTTCAGTGTGTATTGAAAACCGGTGCTTCCATACAGTTGAGGTTCCAGAGTTCATTTAGGGTCATCTATAAAGATGCTGGACAGGCCATTCTTTTGGCTACCATGGCTATGCTGCCATAGGATGATAATGCCCATGTCCACGAGGCACAAGTGGTCACTGAATGGTTTGTTGAGCATGAAAATGATGTAAACCATATGCCACGGCAATCTCAGTTACCAGACCTCAACCCAATTGAACACTTATAGGAGTTTCTGGAGCGGTGCCTGAGACAGCATATTCCACCATCAACAAAACCCCAAATGATTGAACTTCTCGTGGAAGAAGTGTGTCGCATCCCTCCAACAGAGTTTTAGACACTTGTAGAATCAATGCACCTTGGCATAGAAGTTGTTCTGTCTCGTTTTGGTGTTTCCTTTGGCTGTTTCCTGTATCCAACTAACTATACAACGTCCACAGTCCTATACTAACTCAACATCTCCCCAACAGGAGAGAGAGAACCAGAGTCTGATTGCCAAGATAAGCTGTCTTCAGGATGAGGTACTGTACTGGATACCTTTCTCTCCACACAGAACCCCTTTCATCAACATCTACATTGCTCTTGGGTCATTTCATTACTTTATCATGTATTTAATTGGAGGCATCGTAAAGGCACCCCGAGGGATTCTATGTGATGGTCATTCCTTTTAATGAGAGATTTGATTTGGTGGCGAGTCATCAGGATTGTGCTCACCGACCAATCAGTGTCATTGATCAGTTAAGTGCCTACTAGGGCGACACAACAGCAGCAGGACTATCTGCTTCCCCTGGGAACTTCCTGTCTGCTGTTTTTCCAGGATCCTAGACAGTTTTTCCCAACCCTGGTCCTCCAGTACCCACGACAGTACAGTTTTGTTGTAGCCCTTGACAAACACACCTCATTCAACACATTGAGGACTTGATGATTAGTTGACAAGTTGAATCAGGTGTGTTTGTCCAGGGTTACAATAAAAATGTGTACTGTTGGGGTTACTGGAGGACCAGGGTTGGGAAA
Source organism: Oncorhynchus clarkii lewisi (assembly GCF_045791955.1). Taxonomy (NCBI): domain Eukaryota; kingdom Metazoa; phylum Chordata; class Actinopteri; order Salmoniformes; family Salmonidae; genus Oncorhynchus; species Oncorhynchus clarkii. The sequence continues at coordinate 13,119,479 of NC_092179.1, read as the reverse complement.
CACTGATTTAGGAAATGCCATTCCATGGCTATCTACTCAAATGTACCTTGTCCACTTTTAACTGACATGGTAGGGTAAAATAAGGCATCTTTTTAGGGTAGATTTACTCATCCCCCCCCCCCCCCCCTACCTACCTGTGGACTAGAACATCAAGGTCACCATGGAGATGGATGACCTCCAGAAGAGGATGATTGAACTGTGTGACCTAAACGCTGAGCTGCAGGTGGGTCCACACAACTATATTGAACAAACTATTGTACTGTTGAGGGAATAAGCGATTCAAGGTTGGCAACTAGAAAGCGGTTTCCTGGAAACAGATTAAGCCTAGTTCTCAACTAAAAAACAACTTTCAATTAAGATTCTCCATTTTTAGAATCCTTCTTAGTCCAAGACTAGGCTTGATCTGTTTCTGGTCAACTGTGCCCAGAAGAAAAGGTTGTGTGAATGTTTGTTTTGCCTTTCATGGTCTTCTGAAAAAGTCCTGGAGTGCAGTGCTATGGACCTACGTAACTGGCCTTTAGGATCACAGTGATCCCCACGCCTGCTCCTGATTGGTCTGCCTGTGTGTTGTGGATGAGTGCCAGTGGTTTCATGGTGTAGTGTCTGTTCTCTCATCCACAGGTCCATAACCATTCCTTTGATGCTGTCGTGAGTGAAAAGGAATCCCTCATACTCCAGGTCAGTATCATCTGAATAAAAAAACAAACCATTTATTTATAGTACTTTTTGTTCCGTATCTGTTCAGTAATGAATAAAGATGGGTCATTGTTGTAGTCGGGCTGTCCCCTACTATACATTCTCTATGATAACACGGCTGTACAAAGCGAAAGTCACATTATAGATTGGGGTCCTTAGATCAGTGATAACCCAGGCTTCAGGGCATAGACTGTTGATCTGTTCATTCATATGATCGTACATTTGGAATGTTTCAGAGACATTGTCCTGGGGGGAAATACAATAATCAAGAATATTGCTGTCATGTTGTCTCCCCTCTACAGAAGTGCAGACAGATTGAGGAGCTGATGGCTACAGTGATGGAGTACTCATCAGTCACAGAGGTGAGGAGGCTGTCTCGATAATCATTACCCTATCCCAAATCTCCCCTTAGCCCCTACTCCCATGCACTAGATCATAAAGGAATGGATGTGCACAAGCAGCAATGCTGTACCCCCACTGCTCTGAACTGCCGACCAGAGAGCTCTGCAAAATGATTTCTCTCTCTCAGCAGAGCCCTATATGATGCATGTCTTTGTCTGTCAGCTGCAGTGAATATGTATTAGCTGCAGCAGTCGTGGTGTTATCTAACCGTGTTTGATGTCTTGTTGTCTCTGACAGCTGTTGAGAGCAGACAAGACCAAGCTGGAGAGCCAGATACACATGATGCCGCCAGACATGGCAGTGTAAGTACACTGTACTAGAGGTGGAGCCTTGACTGGTCTTGTAGCAGGATTGGGGAATTATGTGTATTCTCTGTTTAACTATGTCCTTTTGTCTTTGTAGTTTGCTCTGATTGGTTCTCTCTCTCCTCTCTCGCTCTCCCTCTTGCAGTGCAGGTCTCTCCCTGTCGGTGGCGTACAGGTTGAACCACAGCACTTCAGGATCCCTGCAGACAGAACTGGCCCTTGCTCAAACACCTCCGGAGGTCAGATAAATATATCCCCCCGTTCCATGTTTGCAGCCTGTGAATTGAACACCCACTCTCTCTGAGTACGCTCACACCTTTGAGAACCAATCCACTGTATTCACCCAAAACTTCAGCTCCAGGGACCCTATTATGCTATCGTTTACTGAAACCATCAGCCTATCCGCTTCAGGGTTAATGACCAAGTCGTGTTTTATTTCCAGGGTGCGGCGCGTGTGTCGCCACTGAGCTTTGCATCTGCGCTAGATGAGTCTCTGGACAGGGAGGTGTTAGTGCTCCTGCAGGGCCCCACACCTGACCAGATGTCCCCGGAGTTCAAGAGCCTCATCAACAAATTGGTACTCTATACAGCAGACATTGTCCCAATTGTACACTATAGATACAGCAGTCCTGATAATTCATTAGATATTTTCAGCCCTTACTGTCCTAATTATGCACTCAATACACTATGCAGGGACTGGTATCTAACCAGCACACATTTCAAAAGCATGGAGAAAACTACTTTTTGTGCATCTATGGTCTGATTGTGGTGTAGATGCATGACTCATTTTCTTCCATAGAAAATTGAATTGATTAGTACTTAAAGTAGTTACACGGATAACCTGAAACACATTAATTGTTTTTCTGGTTGTTTTCAGAAGAGAGATTTTAAGGACGAGGGCCATTCCATCTTGTCAACACTCAGAGGACTCATGCACCACTATGGAGGACCAGGGGCTAGTAAAGACCCCAGACTGCAGGTGAGGGGCATACACACACACTATCTCGATCTCACGCAGATGCACACACTCTCGCTCTCCCTCTCTCGTTCTCATTCCTTCTTTCTGTCCTCTTACTCTTTCTCTGTCCTTTCTTCCCCTCTCATTCTCTTGCTCTCTCTGTCCTCGCTCTTGCTCTCTTCTCTCTGACACACACACTCATGCTCCTCTCGTTCTATCTCTTGCTCACTCTCCCTCATTCTCTCTCTATTTTTCTATTGTTCTCTCTCCCTCACTCACACACTAGAGCTATTCGAGTGGATGTATCAACCCACTATCCAGCTCAGTGGTAGAGGAGGATGTTCCTGAGTCACTCTGTACCAGAGAACTCTAGGTGTGTGTGTGTGTAGGTATCCTGGGGGTCACATATCTGTATCAAAGAAGAGGTTGGTGTTTCTCTAGGTTCAGAGATTCGAGAGAAAAGAGCAAATACCTTTTGGTTTTCCATCATATTGCTTTTCACTTATCCTGTTCTTTCAGATCAGTGCAGAATGCAGATACAGGAAATGAGACGCGGAAAGGAGCAATTAGGCTATTGAGATGCACCCTACTGAGTTCAATGTGGAGAGTAGGGAGGAGTTTGGGCTGAATAGGACTCTCTCTGCTCGTAGCTTTTAGAGGATTACATAATATGGCTGTTCTCTCTCTCCTCTCCAGAGATCCCTAATCTACAATGTTATATAACTCTCTATCCCATCAATGCCTATTAATGCAGCGTGGCTTAGTTAGTGTGCTGTAGTGTAAATTCAGTCTCTCTCTTGCAACACACACACACTCGCTCTCTCTCGTTCGGTCCTTGTCACCTCCCTCTGCCACCCTCTCTCTTTCATTCCCCCCTCTCTCCCTCCCTTTTCTCTCTCCCACCTTCTTTCTCTCTCCAATCTGCATTCGTCAGACACGTCAACAGTAAACATTATTCTTGAGTAAAGAGTGAGTGCAGTAGTGTCGCTGTGGCTAAGAGATGGACATACTTTACTGTATGTCTAGTACCGCTGGATAGGCTGTCTGACTGCCTGAGACCCTGTAGCTCCAGGAAGAGGCTGACTCCCTGCCCTTTCTCCCCCACAGGCGGTGCAGTCTGAGCTGGATCAGAGGAGGACGGAGTGGGGCCTCAGCCTGGAGCAGTTGGACCAGTACACCGACTCCCTGGAGAACAAACTGATCAAGATGGCCAGCAGCATAAGGAGGTCCCGCACTGAGATACTACACCTGTCAGTCAGGTGAGTGGGGGTTGAGTGTGTTTGTGTGTGTGTGCCTGTTGGAAGTGAGGGTCAAGAGGAACTAGAGTGCTGCTTTTCTCTCACTGGTCAAGTAGATTTTGCGGGTCTTGAATAAGAAAGGGTTACAGTGTGGTGGGAGGGGCTTTCATTGTCTAAGAAGATACAGACTCTGTGCAGGAGGGATCTAGGGAGGAATCTGGTCATATTTGGTTGCTTCCCTCTGCTCTCCTGAAGTCTCTGTGCTCTGGGTCTGACTGGGTGACCTCTAACCTGTCTAAGTAGTGGTTGGGTCCTGGTCCAGTATGGCTCTGTCTGTAGCTGCCTCACTGCCACGTGGGCCCGTTCCACACTGCCGCCCTGCTCTGGAGGATAAAAGGGGGAGGGGGGGGCCGTTATCGGGCCAGGCTGTGGGAACGTTGTCTGGGCTAGCCAGCTGTGCACAGGCCCTCTAAACTACTCTGGACTAGTCTGGGACTGGGTGTTAGGAGCTGTCCGATACTGGGAGTTAGGGGCTCTCCAGAGCTCCTGCCATCCTAGTACAGGCTGGGCAACAGCAGCATGGGACACTGCATGGGCCTGCGGATTGGGTACAGTATGTTATGTTATGGACCCTTCACTACGCTGTCAATGGGCTGGGTGAGAGTGATGAATCTGTTCATTTGCATTGTACTCACTGGATGCATGATTGACGTGGTTTCAGAAGTATTTGTGGCTAGTGACCCTTTTTGTTGATGTTTTTGGGAGTGTGTTGCTTTACGTGTCGGTCTGTGTAAATACAGTGCCTTGCGAAAGTATTCGGCCCCCTTGAACTTTGCGACCTTTTGCCACATTTCAGGCTTCAAACATAAAGATATAAAACTGTATTGTTTTGTGAAGAATCAACAACAAGTGGGACACAATCATGAAGTGGAACGACATTTATTAGATATTTCAAACTTTTTTAACAAATCAAAAACTGAAAAATTGGGCGTGCAAAATTATTCAGCCCCTTTACTTTCAGTGCAGCAAACTCTCTCCAGAAGTTCAGTGAGGATCTCTGAATGATCCAATGTTGACCTAAATGACTAATGATGATAAATACAATCCACCTGTGTGTAATCAAGTCTCCGTATAAATGCACCTGCACTGTGATAGTCTCAGAGGTCCGTTAAAAGCGCAGAGAGCATCATGAAGAACAAGGAACACACCAGGCAGGTCCGAGATACTGTTGTGAAGAAGTTTAAAGCCGGATTTGGATACAAAAATATTTCCCAAGCTTTAAACATCCCAAGGAGCACTGTGCAAGCGATAATATTGAAATGGAAGGAGTATCAGACCACTGCAAATCTACCAAGACCTGGCCGTCCCTCTAAACTTTCAGGTCATACAAGGAGAAGGCTGATCAGAGATGCAGCCAAGAGGCCCATGATCACTCTGGTTGATCTGCAGAGATCTACAGCTGAGGTGGGAGACTCTGTCCATAGGACAACAATCAGTCGTATATTGCACAAATCTGGCCTTTATGGAAGAGTGGCAAGAAGAAAGCCATTTCTTAAAGATACAAAGTATTAACTTAAGGGGGCTGAATAATTTTGCACACCCAATTTTTCAGTTTTTGATTTGTTAAAAAAGTTTGAAATATCTAATAAATGTCGTTCCACTTCATGATTGTGTCCCACTTGTTGTTGATTCTTCACAAAAAAATACAGTTAGATATCTTTATGTTTTGAAGCCTGAAATGTGGCAAAAGGTCACAAAGTTCAAGGGGGCCGAATACTTTCGCAAGGCACTGTATGTGTGTAATTTACGTGGATCCGTCCGTGCAGGGTTCAGGAGCAGGAGAATCAGAAGCGGCAACTGCGTGAAGAGTTGGACCGGCTAAATACCCCGGGGGACAGCAGGGAGGCCAGCTGCCAGACCCCCGACGAGGACACACAGGTAGGAGGGGGAGAGAGAGGGAGGGAAGAGGTAGACGGGACAGCAGAGACTAGCTGTGAAACCCCTGACCCTGATGATCCACAGGTAGGACTAATTGAGAGATGGGGGAAGAGGTGTCCCCCGTGTGCCACAGATGGCATGTAGAATATCTTGTAGAAAGATGGTATGGGAGAAAGATGTCGGGTATAGTGGATATTGGCCTACTGTTGGGACACAGGCATTGAGAGCCATGGAACATAGCAGAGAATAGAACTCTGATTCAGATGGTGAATAGCTGTGTAACTTTGGAGTACGTTTTCCATCCAGATGAAGAGGCTGTTTAATAGAGACGCTAAAGGATGGAGTGGGAGGCTGAGTGGACACTTAGAACACTTTCTGATCAGGAGAAATATTCTCTGTCCTGTTCTGTCATATTAATTTGTCTATCGGCCGTAGGCACAGATCTAGGATCAGTTTACCATCTCCCCAACCTTAACTATTAGGGAAGAGAAACGCACAATTGATCTTACATTTTCCCAGGAATGCTGATTTAACTTCATCGTACTCCATGTTTTGATTTGCTGTTAAACTCTGAAATCTCACATTAGCACTTTGAACAGGCTCCATTCTATGTATATATCTATCATTTATTTAAGTAGGGACAGATTCAATTAAAACATTGACACATTGAATAAACAAGTGTAACTTTATCCTACTGTTTGTTTTTTATTCATTAGCCTTTTTAGACAGTTTTCCCTGTGCTTCTACGTGCTCTTTGGTGTCTAGGCAGAGTTACTGGAAAAACCTCTTTCTGCTAATGTGGAGAAGGCTTTAGAAATAGATTTGATTGATTCCCCGAACAGGTTTTAATTCAGTTAATTTATTTTGTCAGGCTGGGGAAGACCTGGACTGGGACGAGGAGTTTGTCCTCCAAGACTTCCTTAAGAACGAGGGGGTGGAGACGTACAGGGACTTCAAGAGTCAGGAGACGGGACCGACAGAGGAGGACAGACTGACGGAGAGGGGGGACCAGCTTGGGGAGGTTCGGGAGAGGTGGAACGTGGTGGGGGGAGAGGGACCAGAGGGGGGAATGAGGGGGATCTCCCTTCTCTCTCCTCTCTCGGAGCAAAGTGAACCCGACCAGACGGAGGGAGAGGATCTGAGAGGTGAGTAGGATTCCACAGATTAGTAATGATCATATCCTATTATAACTCCATATTGGGCTGTATTTTTAGTGAGTTTACAGGAGTTCCTGTAAGGTTTCTCTGTGGTTCTGGGCTACTGAGCTGGGTGAAACACTGTGTAAACCAGGGGTTAGTGAGTCCGTCCAAAAGCCTGTGCGGTTCACCCCTGTAATCCCTGGACTCACAGAGTACTCGGCCACCCTTGAAGAACCACACCCACACAGCCCTCTGGGGTTTGTGGCAAGGACAGCCATAGATGGCCAGGGTCTCCAGAAAGGGACCTTTTTAATGTGTGTCCTGGTTAAAAGCCCCTAGACGGCCCAGCCTTCTGTCTGTTTGTGTGGTTTGTTGGCAAGTCTTCTATGCCCCAGCCTTCTATGGCCAGGTGTTAGTCATCCAAACCTAGTGGAAGTGGTCTCCCTGCATCACTGGCTGCCAGAACCCAAAGAATGTGGTTATTACTGCCTCTAAACCCACTCTAACACAGACAGGGAGTTTAACGGGCTAATAATATGGTCTAAGATGGTAGTGGGTGGGGCTTAGTTTGACCTTGCCAGTGACCCCAGCTGAATATCACAGAGATGATTTTCAACTTGAACTAATTAGCTTTTCTTCCTTCCGGTCTCTCTCCCCCTCCCTCCCTCCCTTTTTTTCTCTCTCAGAAACCACAGCGGCAACAGACAGTGACCAGAGGGTGAACAGTCTATCCCCACAGGTAGATGGCAGTCTTTAAAACCTTTTACTCTGTATGTAACCTTATTGTGTCAGTGTGCTTTAAAGCTTTTCTCTGGATTCGTTTTCTGGTTGTCCACTCCAGACTTGACTGGTGGTTGTTTGTCATATAAAATAATTGGTGTTCATTTGAGTAGAACCCCCACCTTGGAACATTGCTTTGAATGGGGATGTCCCTTCTAGCATGTAGATCTCCGTAGTCGTCGGAGTGCATGTGACCGTATGTGGTGGTGGTAGTTTTAAGGGGCCACTTCTTCCTTTGGTGCTGGTGGGCAGGAAAAGGGGGAATGGTCATAGGCCCCATTCAAATACAAATACTGAACATGCATCCTTCCCTCGCCTCTTCCTTGAATGAATCAACTAATCTATCCTGATCACTTAGGTTTTGTGTAGCTTTTACCAGTCCTGTTATCATGTCTGATCAGTGACCACTCCAAGGAAGGAACAGAGTAAGGAAGCATTTTAAGAGCATTGGAACAGGAGCAGAAGTGTTAACCACACCTCGGTGAATAGACAACAGGACATGGACCAATCTAGGCTGGAACACGCACTCTTTCCATCTTCCTCTCTCATACTTTTTACTTTCCTACCACTTGACAAACTCATGCAACCTTGCTTTTATTCATTAGTTCAAGATAGACTAAACGGAATGGCTCATCTTCTGAAGTCGCGCTTTCTTACTTAATCGGATCGATAGGGAATGGACAGTGACTCACACTGATACAGAGGTGACGTAAGAGGTTGTTTTATACGCTTTTGTTGTTGGGTAAGCAAAGGCACTGTTGCTTGCCAGACTGATATCGCTACATCCTTTCACATGAACTGAATGGACAGGTGGCTGTTATGTATTGATGCTCGTCTGTTGATCATATTCATACTTTTTCTTTCTCTTTTAAATGATATGTATGTGTTGTGCCTCAGGGTGCCAAACTACCAGAATGCTTTGGGCCTGAGGACGCCCACCAGCATGCTGTTGACACCGAGGAGCATCTACTCCCTCCCTCCCACTCTTCTCTATCGGGTAAGACAAACTCTTCCTTCCCTCTGATCAGTATTTTTCTCTCTGCACCATGTAATCCCTGACTCTCTCTAGCCTGCAACTACAGCAAATTAGTATCTCTCTTAATGCATTCAGTATATTTCTTTGAGTTGGATATTTCATTGAGTTGGATGGCCCTCTCCAATGCCGTTTCACTTATGACTCCTCACCCTTTTGTCCAGATGCAATGAGCCCTGACACCATAGTGCCCCTTCTTCAAGACACACCTCAGCCTGGCTCACCAGAACACGACAGGACCATCACTGCTGGGAACAGTCCACCCCCCAGGCAGGCTGAGATGGTATCTCCCAGTTGCACTTACCCTGTGATGAATGAGACCATTTTACTGACTGGCAGGTGAGATCAGAGCTCTGTGGCTTTTACAATACAGTCGTAGTTTCGGTGTGAGTGCACTGTAGCATGCCTCTCTTCCTCTCTGGACACATTTGCCAGTCAAATTAGTTTTTCAAGTTGAATGAGGGAAATGTTGGCTGTGTAATTGGGCCCCTTTAGCGATAATTTGCATACCCACGATGCACCTGTAATCGGGGCTGGGGCAGTGAATTTGCTCTCATAGGTTTGCACAGTCAGTCAGTGACCCCAGCTGCTTCCTACTATCTGAGAGAGATAAGCACACCCCAAATCATTTGTCATTTCTCTGGTTGGGCTCTATGCGACACATACCTTTCACCTTTCTCTCGGGGTCAGCTCCCAGCAGACAGACGGCAGCGAAAGAGGAAAAGGAGAGGACATCACCACCTCGACCAATATGAGTGACACACAGGTCAGTACAATACACAGGAAGTATTTTACTGATGGCACAATGATGGGAAAACTAACTTCCTTCATTGACAGTCGCAGCCAATGTGACACCATCTCTCGCCTCTTGACTTCCCCTTTTCTATCGCTCTCTTTCCCTGTTTTACTCTCACTCTGTTCATTCTCTTCCTGGTTGGGCTGAGTGGCGCTGTGTTGTGGATGGGATGGAGGGGTATGGACAGGGCCTGGTCGGCTGAGGCCTGTGCCAAGAGAGGAGGGGTTTAAGGTGGAGGGGGACACATGGTCCCTCCCTCCTGTGAGTATTCTGCTCCAGTTGCTTCACTGCACACTTTGCTAAGGGAGGCAAGTATGACTGACTTGGTTTCTTCATCCAGATTGTGTACATAGGATGTTATGTCTGTGTAATAAGTCTTTATGTTTACGTGTATACCGTTGTGTAGTCGACTAAACTTTTCTCTCTATTTTCTGAGCCGGTTTGTGTGTGGTTATTTAAGTGTTGTCCCAGGGGTTAGCTGTGAGTCCATCGACAGAGACAGACATGCTATTTCTGTTATTCCAGTCTCCTGCTCTGTGTAGGCACAGTGGGGTGGCACTCCCAGACGGAGCAAACATATTTCTTCGAATAGAGTTAAGAGTGCAGGTTTCATCTGTCTGGGGTGAGGATTAACATTTAGAGCTGGATCTGTGTGTCAGTTTGGTAGACTGGAGAGGAGTGAAAGAGCAGGTAGCCTAGCAGTTAGAGCGTTGGGCCAGTAACCGAAAGGTTGCTAGTTCGAATCCCTGAGCCAGGTGTAAAATCTGTCTGTGCGCTTGAGCAAGGAAGTAAACCCTAATTGCTCAAGGGTCGCCATTGATGATGGCTGACTGTGACCCAACTCTCTGAGGGTGTCTTGGGGAGAAATAGGTTATTATGTTTCTGTTTGTAGGCTAGTAATCCAGTTTGATTCATGTGAGTTTATAAAACTCAAGTCAACTATAAGGATTAACAACCATAACCGGGATCCCAGGACCGGGAAATTACAACATTTTCCCCCAATGTCGCACTAATGCAATTCCACAAGATATACAACATGTGCAGCAGCAGATTGGCAAAACAATTAAATAGCACATTATCCATGCATGTTGTTGCATGGAATCCGAGCATATATACTTCACACAGTCGCCATAAATTAAAATCACACACATAATTGACACGGCCGGACTGCACACAGAGACCTGAACCAGTTTAGAGGTTGCGTTATCAAAAGCATGTCAAAATACCGCTAGAACTTTTCCCGCGTCCACTGCGCCTCTCCTATTGCTGCCTATATGAGAGCTTCCGAAGAGAATGTGGGATCAACACATTTTATGAGAGTAGATATGGATATTTGTTTTTAGAGTTGATCCCCATTTTAAGATGCCTTGAAATGTAAACAATTTCCTCATCTCTGTTATTCACGAGCTGATCTGCTATCTGCATAATCATCAACTCGATTTAGCCAAATAGACGATATTATGTAATTGAGTTGGTTATCTAGCAAGCTCAGCAACTTTGGGAATGTGACTTTTGTTTGACTGCCGTTACAAAGTTTGTATGCTTCGAAAACGCTTTTAGCCGTAGCCTACTCGGGTGCGTGCTGTGTCGCGATAGCCTACTGCTGAAATGCGCTGAACTAATTGAGGAACATAATAACGCTCCGAATTCATGAAGGGCTATTCAATTCACAACGATGTCATTGGCGATCAAAGTTACTCTCATTACTAAATATCAGTTTCACTTACTGTGAAATCTTTACATAGGCTAGTGGCGCAGCCAAGCCGGCAATGCACAGACCATCTTATTTTGGGAGAACCCTGATATTAGTGAGTGACTAAATGTTGGTTTTAAACAGTTTATATAGGCAGTTCCGATTTTTACCGGTATTTCCTGGGACTCTCGGGATAAATATGAATTATTCCCGATGTTGAAACTTGGTTGAACACACTTAAACCTTTTATAATCCCTTTATGAACACTTAATGACCCACAGCAACATCAGCTTTGCCAGTCTGGCAGTTATTCAGTAGCAGGAAACGAAGACACTGGCATTATTGGCCAAATCTGCCTGACATCACCCTGTTTGCTTATAAATTATGCAATGTCCTGGGCTGGTTGTTGCATGAATATATGCAACAGTCTTGGATTGTCCTGTGTCCCCACTTCTGAATAACCGTTTTGTTTCTAAACATGGGTTGTGTAGAGTTTAAAAGCTTCATAGATAATACATAAACGGGATCTGGATCCAACTTGTATCTGTTTTGCGGTGAGATTTGAGTTTGGTTTTTATGGTGTCATTTTCCTCTTGATTGTTATGCACAGTTCCATTACCCAACAACCACTCAAAGCATAGCTCTGCGCTCGAGTAGCCAGCTTTATATAGTCTAGTGCCTTCCGCTCTTACCTAGCTGTAGTGTGTTCAGTATTCCACCGCCCACACTACTTACTGCCCTGCCAGTGGGAGTGCGTTGTCCGCGCACACACACACACACACACACACACACACACACACACACACACAGCTGCTCTCCACCAACCAGCACATTAAGTAAGAAATGAGAAATCCCCATCCTTTCTATTCACTGTACAGAGCAGAGATAACATTCTGATGCCATGGGACAGGTACGGTATGCAATTTTGCGCACGCGTCACACTTTTTAAATCATTAACTTCCTCTGACGAGTGGTGCTGAAAGTATGTTACAAGGCCACTTGTATTCATCTCTCACCTTTTTTTTTCTTTTTCTCTCTCTCTCTCAGAAGCTAACCAAGGACCAGCTGGCTGAGAGAGTGCTAGCAGAGGACAGGTGAGTGTGTATACATGATTGTGTCCTAGTTACATGATGGAAGTGGTGTACTTTTCTCTGAGATGAATTTTCTGTTAGGAGGTTAATGTTGACTTTGTTTGAAATGTTTAGAACGTTACTCTTGCTTTTGGTTGTGATGGAGACACACCGTAGTGATAATGGCAAGTTGTGCAATTGTTTTGGCATGGTGGAATTGCTGCAGCGCTCTGTAATGTGTGTGTGTGTGTTCTAGCACCAGCCTGTTACCAGTACTAGAGGAGGAGGAGGACACACAGGAGTCAGTGGTGCAAGTGCCTACAGTGGAAGTGGACTTGTCAGGTAGGAGGAAATACAGGAGCTATGGCCTCCTGCCATCAGTGTGTGTGAGGGAGAGTGCGTGCCTTTGCATGTGTATAACACTTCTTTCACTGGCTCTACAGGGACAGTCAGTCTGGCAGGGGACAGAGGCTCTCCGACTATGGATGGACTGAATGTTGCGCCCACTGACCCATCACAGGGTCCAAGGGATGCTACGACACCTGACCCCTCAGGAGCCAAAATTGACTCCCTGGTTCTCAGGAGCAAGTTCAAGAAGGAGCTGGTGAGCTGTCTATTTAATGATTATATGGCTCGCTGTCTCAAATGGCACCCTAATCCCTAGTGCGCTACAAGGAGTCCTGATCAAAAGGAGTGCACTAATCATTTGAGATGAGAGCTCTGTGATAGTGAGAACTTTGCATAAGTAGTATCATGACCTTGTGAAAATGTTGTCTTTCCTGCCTTGTGTGGAAGTGAAAGAATGTTCACTCAAGTCGACTCTGTGCTTATCTACACAAGGAAGCACTTCACAGCGCTCTGGCAGAATGGATGATAGTCCTACAGTATACCTAGCTAGATCTGTACAATGTGACACTGGATTACAGTCTGTTAGAATCGAGTGTGTGTGTGTATGTGTGTGTCTGTGGCGGCGGGTAGTAGCGAGACCGAGAAGTGTGTGTGTGTGTGTGTGTACAGTGAGGGAGAGTGTGTGTCTACGGAGTGTGTAACGTTCACCACAATCATCCAGGAGCTGTCTCGCAGTATGGATGTCATCGAGGAAGGGAAGGTACAAGAGGACCTGAGTGAAACCAGTGTTACCACAGAGAAGGACAGTGAGTTGACCCCAGATACCTCAGCTGAGAACGTTCCTAATATTTTAATACTTGCATAAGTCTAATTACTGACGGAAGTCAAAATTAAATTGTCACGTTGTGTGGTTGACTAGGAAAAAAACGATATCGGTCTCAATAGCAAGACAAATGTTTCTTTCTCTCTGTGTCGTACCAGTTGAAGCCTCTGTTTCTGAGGACTCAACCGTAGGGGACAGAAGCAGGTAGGCTGCTCAACATACAACACCTCATATTCTAAAGATGCATTACAAGATAATAATATAAATGCTCTCAGGTACTGTGACACTCTGTTTTCTAGTGACACATACTGTATTACTCTGTTTTCCTCATTGCAGCCTGTCCCCTAACGACAAGGAGATTGAGGTAGTGGTAAGCTTACAACATTTTCTTTCTCTTGATTATCTCTCTGTATGTACCATAGAGTTAAGGCTTGTGTTTCTGCCAGACTGAGTTCCAGCGCCTGTCCCTGGGCTTTAAGTGTGACATGTTCACCCTGGAGAAGAGGCTGAGGCTGGAGGAGAGGTCACGAGACCTGGCAGAGGAGAATGTCCGGAGGGAGGTGTCCAGTTGCCAGGGACTATTACAGGTGAGAGGGAAGGGAGACTTCAACCACATGTAAAGGGACCGGTTGAAGAGGGAGACACAGGAGTGAGGTGTCCAAATGTAGCTGTCAGGACCTGCTACAGGTGAGGGGCATACAATTTCCTTTTACCTTCCTCGTGTCTGCCCTTCCCAGGCCCTGGCCCCTCTGTGTGAGGATGATAACCAGTCTATGGAGATCATCCAGAGACTTCAGAAGAACCTGGACATCCTCATCCAGTCCATGACCAGAGTGTCCAGTCGCTCAGAGATGCTGGGCGCCATACACCAGGTACAGTACAATTGAATTGCGTGATTTGTCCCCCCCTCTCTCCCCTCACCTTTTTTGAAGAGAGTCATATAGGTAGACGGTGTAGGTCGGCGTCTGTGACTTCTCTCTCCCCCTCCAGGAGTCTCGTACAGGCACGGCAGTAGAGATAATGGTCCAGCATGTAGAGAACCTGAGGAGGATGTACACTAAGGAACACGCTGAGCTCACTGAGCTGAGGGAGAACATGCTGCAGAACGAGAGGTCCTTCGGATCCCACTCAGGAGGAACACACTCGGGTGAGGAACACACACACGCACACACACACACACACACATTTATCATATGTTTCTTCCTAATACTGAATATTTTTCCTTTAGATGATTTCAGAGGCAAGAAACCATCTGGAGCAACGTCCTATAAGGTAGGTCAGTTTAGGCTCAGTGTATATGATGTGCTGCTGTTTTAGTCACTGTAGTGATCACTGTCTGCATCTGTACACTGTATTGTATTGTTTTCCCTATTCCTCCTTTCCTCAGGCATCAGCCCGACGGGTCAGCATAGCAGCTATCCCCCGGTCCGGTGGGGGAGGGGGACCCATGCATTTTGACATGCCTAATAAACCACAGGACACCACGGAGGCGGAGAGACTCACCCGCAGATCTCCCTGGTAGGTAGACTGCAGCACTGTGTGGGGGAAATGAGGAGTTGTTGAAGAATATTTAAAACGCAGTCTTGACCCTGTTTTGCAAAACAAACCCCATTCTGATTTCTGAGGAAGAAATTTGCATCTAGGTGTTTGTAAATTGGGGGCCTTTGTTAAAACATGACTTGCAGGCTGTGTAGTCTGCGTTAGGTGTTGTGTGAAATGTGACGTGTGGATTGTGTATGTGGCGTGGTTACAGGAATGTGACGTGTGGATTGTGAATGTATGTGGCGCGGTTACAGGAATGTGACGTGTGGATTGTGAATGTATGTGGCGTGGTTACAGGAATGTGACGTGTGGATTGTGAATGTATGTGGCGCGGTTACAGGAATGTGACGTGTGGATTGTGAATGTATGTTGCGCGGTTACAGGAATGTGACGGGGAAGAGCACGGCGCGTCCTCCTCTAAAGCGCTTTGTTAGCTCCGGGGCTTGGATTGAGACTGACGAGCCCTCCCTCGTGATGCTGATGAAGGGGTAAGGGCTGATATCGGCTGTGTTGCAGAAGCACTTGCGTGTCTCATATTAGCCCAACCTGAAAACAAACATTCTGCATTTAATTTCCCCAACCATGTACTGTATATGTATGTAACAAGTCAGCAGGAGAACAACCTGCAAACATAACAGGCGCATGTGGAACATTGACTGCAGAGTATCTGTGTGCATGCATGTAACAAAATGTGGGTCCTAAGTGTGTGTTGTTAAACAAGTGTGTGTGTGTGTGAGACATGCATTAGTGTCTGTATGTATTTTTTGTGTGTGTGAACCGTGCATGCCCACCCCGTCCCACAGGCCTGCCTACGACGCAGACTCTCCTTCAGATGAGGAGAGGAGGGATGTGCCCGTTCAGAGGAAGTCCAGTCTCACTGAGCTGGGCAACAAAATCACCTCCCTGATTATGCCCAACAAGACGTTAGTAGTGAACCAACCGCTAGTGTTTCACGTCCATCTACAGCCAGGCAGCACTGCTTTCTACTGCTGCGTAGCTGGTTAGGCTTAGTAGCTTCTCTGCCGCTCCTGAGCCTTATACACTTTTCACACCATCGTGCCCACCTGAACCATACTGTACTGTCCTGGCTCAGATAGTTTTTTTCACCAACTACCGTGGAAGTGTAATGAGACCAGAGCAGTACAGCTCGGCTTGGCTCAGTAGTGTGAAAAGGGTTCTAGATGCTGTAGCCTGGATTCCTGTCTGCTTTCTGCCAACTGCTTGACAAATGTAAAGCGGTTGGTTAAATCATAAGCCCATCTGGCTTCCAGGCTGTGCTGCTTTAGGTCCGGGGAGCAGACTCTGGTCCAGATTGACTGAGCAGAAAGACGGGTGTGAACAATATACCTGGTCAAGAGCGAACGCTTTGTGAATCTGGCCCTTGGTCTCTGAGCCCGAGCAGTCTCTGGACGTGTGGTTCTGGTTTCTGCTTCAACCAAACTCTCCTTCGGCTCTAATCTCTTCCCATCCTGGGGAGTGTATGTGAGACATGCATTGCCCCGCCGCTCAACATGCTCTAGGGCTGTTTTTCTATTTTCTGTGTACCAGGTGTGTGCTACAGAGAACGCTTCGGAGTGGTGGTCAGTCCACGCCGCTAACACCATCCTAATTTAGCCTAGGCGCCAGTCTGTTTCTGCATCGCTACATCACTGCTTTGGGAAGACGGACAGACATTAGCTTGGCTTCGGCTAACCCAGGCTAAGTCTTACTTTGGCGTCCATTCTAAATCGTCTCTTTCCCTCTCCCACTCTCTCTCCAGTCCCATCCTGGCAGAGCAGACCGCAGCAGCCCCGTGTTTGGGCTACTCCTCCCGGCCTGCGTCTGCAGCCAGCGGGTCCCGAGGACTGTGGCTCTGGCTGGCCCTAGTAGTGGTCCTAGCAGGCCTTCTGGCCCTCCTAGCCAGCCTGGTGCTGCAGCCGGCCGTGGATGGAGCGCCCGTGGGGACCGGGGACTCCTGGGTGACCATCCAGCAGCTCCTGTGGCCCTACACAGGGCTGAGGCACAATGGACAGCCACCGGTTTAGAGGGGCTGTGGCCCCAACAGACTGGGATGGACGGGTAGGCACCTGGGTACGGTCAACCCCTGGAAGGTCTTCTGCAACTTGAACCATCACGTGTGATAGACTAGTTAGTGTGTGAAGACAGAAGCAGTCGGTGTTTGTACTGGGGCTACTGAACACTGAATACAGATTTACTATTGGTGCCCGGAGACATTCTACAGCGCCGTTACGGAAGGGGGATTGTAATGTTGTTGGCTGTTGTATATGTGGGCACAATGCATTGGGCTGTCCAATCATGTAATGGACTTCAGCGCATGCTATCCAATCACGTCACACCTTTTTTGAGTATTTGTTGGTCCATCATCCTATGGACATCAACATGCTTGCTCATGGACAGTGGATTTAGCCGCTTTTACTTTTTAAAACACATTTCATAGTAAACTTCTGAATCTATTATGGTATTTGCGGTTGCCTGAAGAGGCCACCATTTTAACAATTAAAATGCCATTTTTTTATGTTTAATTTATCGTTTGACAGCATTAGTGTTAGGGGATATGTGTGTATCTATTATATTGCGTCTTTGTTATAACCAGCGTTTTGTTACAAACTCATACAAATGGTTTTTACTCTACTTCTTTAAGTGCTCACTTATGAAATTCATCCACTTTTGTATGTTCCAAAGAGGGGGAGTCAAACTTTACACAATAAAGGAACTTTATTCTACAGAAATAAGCTTTGTGGTTTTACATGAGGGTCCATCTGTTGTAAGGGTTAAAGTTCACAGTTAGCAGTCTGTCATACCCACGGTGTTCTGCACAGTAGGTTGAAGTTTCCGCTAACCTACCTGATACAAGATCAGATATACATATTCCCCCTAATGGTTAAAGCTATGATCGGGAATAGTTAAATCTGATCCTAGATCTGTGGTTGTTGGCTACTCTGACAGAGCTTGGGGGTCTAGTATCTACTGTAGTCAGGAGTATGTGAGAGGCCGTGTGGCACACAGCAGTCTGTGCACGGCGTCGACGAACAGGTGGTGAGAGCGTCGTTCCTGTCCGGCGGGGGACATGCCGTCTCGGAGCATGTGCAGGAAGGTGGAGTGGAACTCGCTGCCGGGGTCCAGCTCTGGAGAGAACGCCTCACTGTGTTCCTTGATCCTCAGCCTTTGGCTCCTCCGGGCCCCCAGTAGGTACACACACCACGAGTCCTCTCGGACCGGGACCGGGTCTAGGTGCTCACACACCTGGGAGAGAGGTTAATCCTACTGTACACACACCACAATGACACTGGGATGGCTGCTAGGTGCTCTCTCACTTTGGAGAGAAGGTTTCAATAGTAGGGTGAATATCCTGTCCATCTGCACGGAAAAAGTACTATGCAGGTGCAAGGAAATGTCCGTACTAGAGGTGAATCTCAACCAAATCTAGTCTGTCCAGTCAACCAGCTCAGTGTTTCCCCTATATGCACTGCAGCTCTTTCCTTGTTCCTGATTCTGAAGCTACTTCTGTTACTTTCTGGGGAGGTCCTCTATCCAAGGACTGTGTGTGTGTGTGTGAGGATGTGAGTGTGTTTAAACCGTATGCATCTCTAAGTGTGAGTGTACCTGCAGCACCAGACGCTCATGGCCACACTGCGTGTTCCACTGGCTCCAGGAGAAGGCAAAGGCAGAGGAGAGCAGGGCCATCTGTTCATACACAGCATGTTCTATCAGAGGGTCCTGGAGAAAAGGTTAATGTTATGACAAGCTTTTCAACACCATTTTAGCCTAACCAGATTTTCAGATCCATATATTTTTTTTTTGAGTGTCCTACAAGGTAGGAGAAAGATACCGCATCAGACGTTTCTACACCCCAACCTACTGTATTTTTTATTTTTCGTGAAAACGAAACGTCCCATTTTCAGGACCCTGTCTTTCATAGATGATTCATAAAAATCCAAATAACTTCACAGATCTTCATTGTAAAGGGTTTAAACACTGTTTCCCATGCTTATTCAATGAACCATAAACAATTAATGAACATGCACCTGTGGAACGGTCGTTAAGACACTAACAGCTTACAGACGGTAGGCAATTAAGGTCACAGTTATGAAAACGTAGGACACTAAAGAGGCCTTTCTACTGATTCTGAAAAACACCAAAAGAAAAATGCCTAGGGTTCCTGCTCATCTGTGTGAACATGCCTTAGGCATGCTGCAAGGAGACATGAGGACTGCAGATGTGGCCAGGGCAATAAATTGCAATGTCCGTACTGTGAGATGCCTAAGACAGAGCTACAGAGAGACAGCACGGACAGCTGATCGTCCTCGCAGTGGCAGACCACGTGTAACAGCTGCACAGGACAGGTACAGGATGGCAACAACTGCCCGAGTTACACCAGGAACGCACAATCCCTCCAGTGCTCAGACTGGCCGCAATAGGCTGAGAGAGGCTGGACTGAGGGCTTGTAGGCCTGTTGTAAAGCAGGTCCTCACCAGACATCACTGGCAACAACGTCGCCTTTGGGCACAAACCCACCGTTGCTGGACCAGACAGGACTGGCAAAAAAGTACGAGTCGCGGTTTTGTCTCACCGGGGGTGATGGTTGGATTCGCGTTTATCGTCGAAGGAATGAGCGTTACACCAAGGCCTGGACTCTGGATCGGGGTGGTCATGGTCTGGGGCGGTGTGTCACAGCATCATCGGACTAAGCTTGTTGTCATTGCAGGCAATCTCAATGCTGTGCGTTACAGGTAAGACATCCTCCTCCCTCATGTGGTACCCTTCCTGCAGGCTCATCCTGACATGACCCTCCAGCATGACAATGCCACCAGCCATACTGCTCATTCTGTGCATGATTTCCTACAAGACAGGAATGTCAGTCTTCTACCATGGCCAGCGAAGAGCCCGGATCTCAATCCCATTGAGCACGTCTGGGACCTGTTGGATCAGAGGGTGAGGGCTAGGGCCATTCCCCCCCCCAGAAATGTCCGGGAACTTGCAAGTGCCTTGGTGGAAGAGTGCGGTAACATCTCACAGCAATAACTAGCAAATATTGTGCAGTCCATGAGGAGGAGATGCACTGCAGTACTAAATGCAGCTGGTGGCCACCAGATACTGACTTTTTATTTTGACCGTTCAGAGACACATTCAATTTGTTAGTCACATGTCTGTGGAACTTGTTCAGTTTGTCTCAGTTGTTGAATCTTATGTTCATACAAATATTTACACATGTTAAGTTTGCTGAAAATAAACGTTTTCTTTTTTTGCTGAGTTTAGGTTTTTGTTGCTATACAGGTTCAAAGGTGTTACAAGCAACATGAATTGTGTGCCCACATTGCTTTGTGCAACATGCATCTAATCCACAGTATGCTGATGGCACTCACCTTTGCGTTTACGCTGACATATTTGTCGGAGTATTGGTTGACGAAGATGTTGACCCCGGCGCTGACCATGGCTTTCTGCAGTCCAGAGGGACTCATCCACTGGCCCAGGATGTGGTTCAGTCCTCTCTCCTGGTCTGACTGGAGCATACACTTGCTGCCCTGTCAGAGAGATGAATCAGGATGCATTATCTCATGGATTTGGGTAATTCCTCAATACAATAATAGCCTCGTTTCCTTCATTACCACTGAAAACATTGTCTAGATTTCCACAATACTGTTTCCTCAGGTATGAATCACTGAGGAATGTTCACGAATAGAGGAAGCCATTTTAAACTGTTGAGATGCACCCAACAGTGTCTGGAGGAGATAGAGCATGACAGATAGCGAGTTCTTGCCTTGATGGTGATGCTGACTTCAGTGAGGGCTGCGGTGATGGTGAGCAGGGCAGAGTCCTGGCCCAGTGGTCTGAGCTCCCAGCTCTGGAACGGCATGTTGGCATACGAGTCCTGTAGAAGCGTGAAGGCGTAGAAGGAGTCCATCTTGAACGAGATCTTCCGCTCTGCCTGGTCGTACGACGTCTCACTGATGCAGTCGGTCTTCCAGTGCTGACCTATTGATTGACAGAATTGTTAGATGTGTTGACTAGACATCATGGCTCTCAATGTAGAAAAGGGAATCAGGTCAACTCCACACATTTCTATCTGAAAGTTCTGTACTTTCTGGGTAGAGTGCCCCCCCCCCACAAGGTAGGAACTACATTCAGATTCTGGCATTTGTTAAATACTTGTATCACTATCAGTCCCATGTGGAGCCCGTCCAGTTCTCCAGGTGTCTCTCACCTTCAGGGTCCCAGCGGGCCACCTGGGGGTCCTCCAGGAATAGGACAGAGTCAGGCAGGGTGACTGTGACCCCTACAGGGGGACTGGTCAAGACCCCACTGTCCTCCAGCTTCATGGAGGCAGAGCCCTGGATCTGAGTCTGCTCTGTGGGGTAGGGGAACGGCTGCAGCCCTGTGTCCAACAGCTGGGGGTTGGGGCGAGAGACACTGATGTAAACTCAGAGAAATAAAGCTGGTTCTGTTACTTTCCTCAAGGTTATCTAGTCCCCTTGATTAATGCATCATATACTTTATCAAGGAGTTTACACATTCAGTAACCCACAGACGGGGTGTCCAGTGAAAGTCCATGGAGTAGGAAGGGAAACTGCTGTCAGAAAGGGCACTTTCTGAACTATACTGAACATAAATATAAACCCAACATGCAACAATTACACCGAGTTCCATGATCTACAGTTCAAAGGAAATCAGTCAATTGAAATAAATTAGGCCCGAAATCTATGGATTTCACATGAATGGGCAGGGCATAGGCCCACCCATTGGGGAGCCAGGCCCAACCAGTCAGAATTAGTTTTTCCCCACAAAAGGGGTTTATTACAGACAAAAATACTCTTCAGTTTCATCATCTGTCCGGGTGGCTGGTGTCAGACGATCCTGCAGGTGAAGAAGCCAGGTGTAAAGGTCCTGGGCTGAGGTGGTTACACGTGGTCTACAGTTGTGAGGCCGGTTGGACGTACTGCCAAATACTCTAAAACAACATTGGAGGCGGCTTATGGTAGAGAAATTAATATTAAATTATCTGCCAACAGCTTTGGTGGACATTCCTGCAGGCAATGCCAATTGCACGCTCCCTCAAAACTTGAGACATCTATGGCATTGTGTTGTGTGACAACTTTACGTGTTGCGTTTATATTTTTGTTCAGCATAGGTGCTGTACTTGGTGGTTTTGGTTCACCTCTCTCATCTCCCATCCATTGAGTTGTTGGGACTGTGGCGGCAGACGGAAGACATCGCAGTAGAAGACTCCTCCCAGGGGTGTGTACTGCTGCAGGTCAACCACCTGACCCTCATAGCTGTCAATCACTGGGTCCATCGGGGTAGGGGTGGAGTCTCCCTCACCTGGACAAGACACACGTACAGGTGAACATGGGAATCACAATATGGAATGAAAGGGGCAGGTTAATTCACAAGCCGTGTTTATAGTGACATGGCTAGGGTTGCAAAATTCTGGAAACTTTCCCCAAATTCAATTTTTTCCCAGAAATCTTGTTTGAAGGACTTCTAGATTTGCTACTTATTCCTTTCCTGATTCCAGGAATGTTGCAACCCTAAACATGACACTAAAAATAATCCAAACAGAACAGTGAAATATATAAAGGGACTGTTATTTGACCACTTTGTCCTCTGAGCCAGTTGTAGTCTCTCACCTGAGTCATCTCCCTCTAACATTGTATCTATCTGAATCCCATTCTCCTCCAGCTTCTGTTGCGCATCCTCCAGTTGCTTCTGACCACTCCTCCCCTCCTCCTTCATAGATATCACACTCACCGCACTCTGACACGCATACACATGCACACATGGATACGCACACAGACGTTAGCCTATGTCACTTTTTTTTATTTTATTAATTCATCCTTTTTGTTTCCAGCTTACCTTCCTGCCTTCAGACCCTCTGACAGACTGCACCTCTTCTTCTGCACCTCCCTGCTGTGTGCTCCCTCTCCTGTCACCATCTCCCTCCATCTCCCCACACTCCCCCACGGGGGTCGCTCCCTCCAGAAGGAGTTCCTCCCTGGTCCCCAGGCCCAGGGACATCCTGCTGGGGTTCTGGCTTTTCAGGTTAGCCAGGTGAGACAAGTGGTCATAGTGGGTGTGGAGGATTCTCACAGCGACGTCACTGACTGCCAGCTGTTTGGGAAGCTCAAAGCCCAGTCCCACCTCCTCGAACTG
This sequence comes from Oncorhynchus clarkii lewisi, assembly GCF_045791955.1. Taxonomy (NCBI): domain Eukaryota; kingdom Metazoa; phylum Chordata; class Actinopteri; order Salmoniformes; family Salmonidae; genus Oncorhynchus; species Oncorhynchus clarkii. The sequence goes on along the minus strand of NC_092179.1, from coordinate 13,096,570 downwards.
GAACCCTTTAAACCTGGAGAGCCACAGAGAGAGAAACACTAAATTGTTCTGTTTTTTTCTTTACCCAACACATCCATAAGAATGGGTTTGAGAAGAAAAATACTGTTAGCAAGGAGACTAGATAGAAAGTCTCTATTTGTGTGAAGTGAATAGAACGAAATCAGACATACGTCTGTGACGTGCCTTGGGTTCTTGTTAAGGTTGGCCCACAGACACAGTGTGATGATGTCATCCTGGACCACTGTCTGCATGTTCCCCGTCTCAATGTCTGAGTGAGCATTGGCCCACTGTGGCCAGGGAGAAACACAGACCTCAGCAAAACATGCTCATGTTACATTATAAAACTTAAATACAGTTGTTTCCTAAAACTGGCAGACATGTTTTCTGCATGTCTTAAACATCATCCGTACCCCTACCTTGAGTATCTCCTCAGTGCTGTGGTCAAGTTTGGATTGGATGAGAGTCTGGATGGAGAGCAGGGTCTCCTGGTACCTCAGGGCATCAGCTGGTTCAGGCTGGTCCCTCAGCATACCCTCCAGCTCCTCTAGCAGCTGCAGGCGTAGATGAAGTGCAGCCGTGTTTATGTTCATCATTCATTTGGTAGAATCCTTATACAGATCAATACCTGTCTCAAATAGAATTGCTCTTGACAGAGTCCCGTTAAGTGGGCTCAAACAGGAACAAGTGTTTTCAAATGCAAAACTGAATTGAGCGTTCTTATCGGACACATTCAGAACCGGTAGAATCCCCTTCTCCTGTTTCATGTCTCCATAATGTTACCCTGGTGTTTAATAGTAAACCCACCCGTAGCGCCAGGGCACACTCCTTTAGAATCGGTTTGATCTGGACTTCTGGGTCCTCGCACCACAGGTTGATGAAGGTGTTGATCTCCTGCTGGACTGACGGGTCTGGACTCCCGTCACAACGCATGTACCTGTCCCACTAGGGAGAAAATTAGCAGTGTTTAACTATGTCAAATGGGGCTCATCTGATTTATTTATCTACATCTACCAAGGCCATTACGGTAGTCTCTTGGACACGGTGTCTGGTAAAACCATAACATGAAGGCTCGGACTAGCATAGCTAATATCTTAGTAACTACACAAAAGTCAGAGTTAGAGCTTTAGAACAATCACACACCTTGGCTTTCGCTCTGGAGTCAGTCTCCCACTTGGTGACTGCAGTCTGGTTCTCTTCCACTAGATGACGCAGTTCGTTCAGCTCATCCTCTCTGCGATCTTTGTCCTGTCACAGAAAGCAAGCAATGATCACTCTTTTTCATTAGAACATTACGGACAGGTTTAACTTCAAGAGCCCTCTCTGTACACAAACACACCGATAACCATGAATGTTAATGGTCAGTGATGGTAATACCTTTAGTTCCAGTTTCTGATGCTCCTCCTGCTCCTTTCTCTCTCTCTCCAGCCTCTCTTGCTCCTCTTTCTCAGCCAGGAGTCGAGCCTCCTCTACACAGCAGAGGGGGAAAGGAGTCATGGGTCAAACATACAGTGCACGCTATTGAAGTAGCCCCATAAGTGTATCTGATGTATTACTGATGTATCACTGTGCATACTATTGAAGTAGCCCCATAAGTGTATCTGATGTTTTACTGATGTATCACTGTGCATACTATTGAAGTAGCCCCATAAGTGTATCTGATGTATTACTGATGTATCACTGTGCATACTATTGAAGTAGCCCCATAAGTGTATCTGATGTTTTACTGATGTATCACTGTGCATACTATTGAAGCATCTATGATACAAATGGCAGTTCAATAACACAGATCAAATGGTACAAATGCGCACACAGACATACAACAATTAGCATATGACAGAGGTTTCGTCATGGATTGAATGATGAGAAATGACCAGTACCCTCTTCCTTCTGTCTTCTCACATCCTCCTCTTTCTGAAGTTGCTCCTTTTCAGCCTTACTGAGCTTCCCTCCTTTCTTTTGGGCAGACTTGAGCCAAATCAACAATTCAACTTGATGAACAAATGTAATCAGTTGTGATCATAGACACATCTGCAAACTACGGAATTCTTGCAAGTTGTGGGCATTACAAAAGTGAGTATGAAGGTAAAGAGCATGGCTATCTAAAGAACTTAAACTCTGAGATGCTGGGGAGAAACTGAGAACGTGATATTATATTCAATTTAGCTAGCTATATCTACTAGGCCTAGCCTATCTCTCATGAATCAATATTATGCTATTCATAACAGTAGTTAACAGATACCTTTGCATCCTTGGGTGGCTAACAGGGAGAGAACATACAGAATCGAAAGTTAGGGGATAGAGCATTTAGCTGTAGCAAGATAAGGCTGAACGAAGCAAGAAGAGACAAACACAGACTTGCAGTAGCTAGCTAACGTTAGCTAGATTACTTAGCTAACTCTGGTTTAGCTAACTAACGTTAGCTATGTAGCCAGTTTGTTGCCAGAGCAAGTAACTTATGCAACTAGCTGTATCTAGCTACTTAATATCTTAACAACCTAACCAGATATTCATTTTCTAACTCACTAGTTAGATAAAGTAGCTAACATTTGTTTGGAAAACTGCTCACCATTTTCTCTTGGTGGGATATGTCAGCTTTCAACTCTTTTCGCGTCCAAGTTACCATGGAAACGATAACGCACGCACAGTAGGTCAATATTTTGCTTTGCGACATGTACAACGATTTATGGCGTTGTTTATGAACTCTTTTTTTTTTTATGTTTACATTTTTATTATGAACACAATACCAAAAAAACAGAAATATACAAACAAGAGTACATAAACCTAACAGACGGGGGTTTTACATATCAAGATTAATTTTCAATTTGTTAGATACTTTTATGGTGCGTGTTGCTTTTTTGTTTTTACATTTACTGATCATTTCAAAAAAATATTTCAATTTATCTTAAATAATGTGAAAAGGGGTTTGTTCACTGCCCACTTAATTGTATGGACAAAGAATCTTCCATGAAAAGATAAACAAATTAACAATGAAAGTTAAATCAGGGTCCAAATCATTTGGTTCAAAATAAAACATAATATCAGAGTCTTTCAAATTAACTTTAGAAGATTTTATTTTAAAATAACTTAACTCACACCAAAATCGTTTGACATAAGAGCAGTCCCAAAATAAATGGTCTAGAGTCTCTGGGTCACAATCACAAAATACACATTTTGTTATCAATAGCCATTTTAAAACTGTGTATAATAAAGGTCTTTACATGGTAGATTCTATGAATGAGTTTGTATGATACTTCTTTCACCTTATTAGATATACAATATTTACCAGACAATAACGGAACTTTGTTCCAGTTCACTTGTCCTAGGGCTGCATTCCAGTACATTTTTGCAGAGGGAATAGTAACACATTGACATAGTTTCCTAATATACATGTTATAGTTTAAAATGTCAATTCCTTCTAGTTGTATTGAGGCTACAGAATCCTCAACAGTTGCACTTGGAGTACTGTTATATTCTCCTAAAAGAAGAATAGCACCTTTAGGGACAGCTCTAACAACAATTTGATACTCCTCAGGAGTGAATGTAACATTGTGTGTTCTAATAAATTCTGGATAATCATATAGTTGTCCATCATTATTCAATAATTGTTTAACCCAAATAATGTTGTCAAACCAGTTCTGGAAAAACAAAGACTTGTTTTTGTATTTTATGTCTATTATTCCAGATTGTATACCTATGAGGGGAATAATTGTGTTTGTACATGAGGTTCCAAGTTAGAAGTACTTGTTTATGAAAGTTTGCAAGCTTAATAGGGATTTTACCCATATCAAAGTTGCATTTGAGTAAGAATTCTAGACCACCAATTTGTTGGACTATTAAATTAGGGATGATATTCCAGATGCAATCCTTATTTCTTAAATATTATATTAGAGGTTTTAAAATCCAGAGCGTTCAACCCTCCCTCACCTTGGGTGCTACATATTACCACTTTTCTTAAATAATGAGGTTTATTCCTCCATATGAAGTTAAATAATTTAGTATCAACCATTTTAGTTACTGACAGAGGAATATCCAAGACAAGGGAGGTATAAACTCATCTGGACCTTCAGATTGATAAAAGTACACGTCCAGATGAAGACAGATCTCTTAATAACCAGGAGTTAAATCTCTTTCCAATTTTCTCTACAATAGGAGAGACATTTAAGTTGGCCCTTTCTTTCTGATCTTTGCTAACTGTAATACCAAGATATGTGATCACACCTTTTACAGGGATATTACATCCTGAGTTTAAGTCACATCTTTTCAACACAAATAATTCACATTTCCTAATATTTAGAGAAACCTGATACATGTGTGAAGGCATTAATACACTCAATAGCTTTCTTGACTTCATTATGATCTTTCAAAAATATATGGTGGTGTCGTCAGCCAATTGTGAACATTTTACACTGTCTTGTATCTGAATACCCCTAAAACTATCCTTATTTATATGAAGTGCCATAACTTGTGTGACCAATAAAAATAAGAAAGGAGAAATTGGGCATCCTTGTTTAATTCCACGTCTAATGTCGAATCTTTGTGAAGTTCCATGGGATATTTTACAGAGCTGTTACTATTATTGTAAAGTGTCTTAATTACACTTTGAAAATATTGACCAAAACCAAAAAATCAAAGTCTCAAAAAGAAAATAATGTTCTGTATCAAATGCCTTGTAAAAGTCTACAAATAATATAAAGCTATCTTCCATAATGTGCTCATTGTAGTCTATCAAGTCCAATACTAGTCGAATATTATTACATATGTCTGCCCTTCATAAAACCAGACTGGATATCGTCGATGATTTGGTCAAGACCTTTAAGTCTTTCTGCAAAGATGGATGCAAGTATCTTTCCATCATTGTTCATTGATGTGATTGGTCTCCAATTTTCTAACAACATAAAATCTTTGTTTGGTTTGGGTATTACAGAAATGAGGCCCTGTGTCATAGAAACAGGCAGGACCCCTAAATCAATTGCCTCCTTAAAAACATTCCATATAAATTCAATAATATCCTCCTGAAAATATTTAAAGAATTCACTGATAATGCCATCATTCCCTGGAGATTTGTTCTCTTAACTTGCTGATAATTTTTTTTTATTTCATTAATATAAATAATTTCACCACAAGACTTTTGGAAGTCTTCATCTATGAACTTTGCACAGTCTTTGATAGAGTCTAGAAAGTCATATGTTACTAGTAAGACAGGCATTACTGGTATAAAGGTTACCATAGAATTCTGAAACATATTTTGAAATATCTTGGGGGTTTTCATTGTCTTTGCCATCTATATTGAGCTTATGAATAGATGTAAATTCAGAATTCTTTCTAAATTGTAAAAGTATTTTGTATTTTTTTCACCTTCCTCCAACCATCTCCTTCTTGATCTTACAAATGCCCCTTTTGGTTTCTCTTCATACACACGGTCCATTTCTAGTTGTAAAGAGAATAACAGCCTTTCCTTCTTCATCAAGGTCCTCCACAGAGATTAGAGAAAGTATTTCCTAAACAAGTTTATCTTCCCTCAATCTTTTAAGTTCAGCAATTTCTTTACCTCTCTTCATGGCTATTTGTCTTATTTCATACTTCATTCATTCCCCATAAGACTTAAATAGTTGGGCTTTCCTCCAATTGTCTTGTTTAATATCTTTGGCATCCATCTTGAAATTATCATCTTCCAACAGTCTACTATTGAGTTTCCAATGACTGTGATTCGGTTTAACTTCAGATCCATTCATATTTAAAGATAAGAATATAACTTTATGATCAGTAAGAATTGATGGTTCAATTGATACCTTGACTACAGAATTATCTAATGAATTAGAAATCAACCAGAAGTCAATTCCTGACTGTCTGGACATGTCCTTGTTACTCCAAGTGAATTCCTTTTAATCAGGATATTTAGATGTCCAAATACCTACTAATCCAAGACCAAGACATAGGTTATTAAACTCAGGATTAACTATGCTGGATCCGTTAGGAGGGGGATATCTGTCAATCATCACATTAGATACAGAATTAAAATCTCCACCTAAGATAAGATCATTTTGATATCCTGAAATACACCTATAACTCTATTAATTTCTTCAAATTCTTGAAATAATATCTTGTTGTTTTGTTTGTTGTTGGATGCATAAATATTCCCTAATAAAAAGATTTCACTGTTGAAATGTACTGTTAAAATTAACCAATGTCCAGAGTTGTGAGTCTACTACTGATGACCTTCCCTTTAAATGCACCTCTGAAAACTGCTACACCTGCAGAGTGGTTGTTGCCATATGATAACCAGATATCATTACCCCATTGATTTTTTTCCAAAAAGATAGATCGGAAGAACAAGCATGAGTCTCTTGTAAAAAGTAAAAGTCTGCATTAAACCGTTTGCAATACAGGAAAATAGCCTTACGCTTGAGTAAATTATGAATACCCCTGACATTAATTGAACAAAGAGATAAAGACAAACTTCAACCAACAACCTTGTTATGCTAATAAGCTTTTCCTAAGGATATGTAACTCATAAGGATTTCCATCCCATTATTAACCTCTCCAACAACAAAAAACAACAAAAATGGTCATAAAGTTACCAAAGTATTCTTACTCCCACAAGGGGGAGACATTGCGTAGACTTTACAATAAGCAATTATTCACCTATAGTTAGTGTTTAGCTTACCAGTTCTCAGGTCAGCCTTTTCTCATTCAAGTGTTTGTGTACATTTTTATAATAAAGGCTGCTTTTCACTTGGTAATCAGTTTTTTTGGCCTGACAGTTCTGTCCGAGTTAGATTCTGGCTCTCACTCAAATGTTCTGATTTGGCCGCATTTCTTTCCCATCGATGATCACTCTTGCACCGATAAAAAAAATGTAAAAGCAGTTTTCCCTGCCTTTCTGGCTGCAGCCACAATCGGCCAGTTTCTCTCTTGTCACTTTGTCTGCTGAGGTCAAATCCTCCGTGAACCTCAATTTTTTGCTTTTACAATTCTTTGCTCGCCTCCAAAGAAGATTCCGTGTAGATCTGTTGGTGAACCGGATGACGGTTGTCCTCCGTCTCTTGTCTTGATCCTTAAGTCTTCCCAAACGATGGACGCTGTCTACATTTTCCTGAAGTTTGGCTCTTGATTTGGGAACGACAGCTCCACAGATGTCAACAACTCTGCATTTGATGTCCTCACCCACCTGCTCTGGAATTCCATGGAGCCTCAGGTTCCACCTACGCTGGTATCTCTCTGCCTCATTCACCTTTTGCTCGAGTTCAGCCACCTTCTTTTCATTTTCCATGGCAGATAACTTCCACTTTCTTCATGTCACTTTTGAGGGTTTTCACTTCTCCGAAGATAGTCAACAGATTTTTTAGTGGCCTCAATTTTCATCGTATTCTCCCTAACCATGACCTCCAAGCCATTTGCCCTTTCATCTATCTTTGCTGTCAAAAGCACTAAAATATTGTTTTGCATCTCAAGAAGTAACATACCCTCTTGGCCTCATCTTTTCCCCCATGGGGCTTGACTGGAGTGCCGGGGTCGTAAGGTAAAGGCCTGAGCTGGGGACTGTTTATGATCTCATAGAGTTACATTTTGATTGTATAACGTAAAATGCCCTTTTTCAAAAATGTTTTTGTCATACAATCAAAATCTTGACACACAGGTCCATGTAAGCACGTGTCGAGAGGTTCAAACCCATAATGTACTGTATATTTTTGTGCTTTCATTACATCTGGGAAATTCGACGTCAGTGATCTTCAGGTCGCAAAGTCTGCGCTCTAGAAAGAGGCCTGGGTTGCCGGCATGGAATTCCGAGTGGGATTGCCGTTCAAAACGATTTTTCCAGGTTGGAGCTCGTTTTTTTCTGAGTTCTCAGTTGTCGTGAATGCACTGAAGTCGGAAATAGGATTTTTCCGAGTTCCCAGTTGTTTTTGATACATCGGGTGCATATTGTCTCCGTCAGGAAGAGTGATGCTCCTCGTGCTTTCTGACTTAAGACATTGGCCGTGTTCAAGAGGATCAAAACCGTATTATGGGTAAACTGTGACTGACCTACAAATAATAATAGCAGTTATTTATGATGAAATGTGATTTGACGATGAGTCAGTCGGCAGTCACCTGCAGTCGTTTTGATGCTCTCGAACACGGTCAATGACATAGGTCATAGGGTCTCCACCCACTCTGCCCGTTTTACAAAGACAAATATGATTATTCATGTTCTGAATCGTTCAGTGGGCTCCTTCTCTAACATTTTATTGATACTATATCCCAAAACTCGGATTTCGTCTCCAAATACATCTGATAATAAGCACCGAGCTTTGTTGACATTGCCTTGCAGGTTTCTCGTAACACCTTTTGAGGATTTTACATTTTGTGGTCGTCGTCTTCAAAGTTGTTTCCGCGGGTCGCAAAAAACTAATTTAGGATGACACAAGCGGAATTAAATGTAAAAGGCTTTGCAAATAAAAAGCTTGGTATATGCTCAGTGCTTCGTTGACATCACAGAGAGACCCTTGTTTTTGTGAGAAATCTTTGAAAAATAACAGGTGTAGTTGGACCCGTCTGAGCGGTTGGCTGAAGATGCCCTTACCCGCTAGTAATTTAAACTGACTCTACTTTGGTCTGACCCACTACAAGCGATCTGGCAAGAACCAGGCAGATCTTTCCATATCCAGAGTTTTATTCTCCAGTCTAGTTCACCACGACACATTAGCACACACATAGAAACACAAGATCACTTCTTATGGCAGATGAACGCGCAAACACTTATAGAAAACACACTGAAAACTTTGCGTTTGAGTTTATTTTTTATTTTTACAGGGACAGTGCACATTAATCAACGTTTCAGTAAAAGTGCCGGTTTTAGCCAGCCGGCTAATTTTCAACCGCAGTCCCTGGGCAGGTTATTAAAAACAATTACAATATAGACAATAGCAGCATAGAACAAGCAAGACATAGCAACATAGGACAAGCAAGACATAGCATACAGACAGAGCAACATAGGACAAGCAAGACGCAGCATACAGACAGAGCAACATAAAACAAAAAGCAGCAAGACAAAATTCATAAAAGCAACAAAGTGTTTCCACACCTCACAAGCTACAGACAACAGACAACATGGAAAGCAGCAACACACAGCTAGGGACCATGTTCACAAATCTGATTGACCTTTAGCCATGTCTTCAAGAATTTTGTGAAAGTGTGATATGTGGTGCAGTTATGTGTGTCTGATGGCAGTGTATTCCAGACATGGGAAGCTCTCACAGAGAATGCAGATTTACTAAAGGTGCTTTTCCTTAGGGGAACTATACAGTCACCTCTCATGGCAGACCTTGTGGATCTGCTGCCATATGTCTGGGTTTTCTGTTTAACAAAAATATTGAGTGGAGGGGGAGCCAGGCCATTAAGGATCTTGAATACAAGACATGCGTCGGTGTATTGCACAAGATTTTCCCAACTCAAGAGCTCATGCTTTCTAAGGATGTGACAATGATGATGGCTATTGGGCTTCCTATCAAGCACTTTGAGAGCCTGTTTGTAGACAGACTGAATAGGTTTTAATGTTGTACAGCAAGCTTGGGCCCAACTAGTCAAGCAGTATGTTAAGTGGGGGAGTATCATAGATTTGAAGTACAGTTTTGCTACCTCTGTAGTCAAACAATTTCGTATAAATCTGAAATTAGCTAGGTTGAATTTGGTTATTTGAATTACCTTTTTCACATGCTTTTTAAAAGAGAGGTTGGAATCAAGTATGATGCCAAGGTACTTAAAATCGGATACCACCTGGAGCTTCTCCCCTGACACATAGACATCTGGCTCAGTAGCATCTGTTGCCCTCTTTGTGAAGAACATGCAAACAGTTTTTTTCACATTGAGATGCAAACACGAGTCACTGAGCCACTTTGTAACCTGGACCATTACAGTAGTGAGTTCTTGTGCAGCTTGTTGTTTGCTCTTTGCATGCACATATATCACTGTATCATCTGCATACATTTGAACTTCAGACCCAGTACAGACAGAAGGCAGATCATTAATGTACAGGCTGAACAGGAGGGGCCCCAGTATTGACCCTTGGGGCACGCCCACATCATAGCTACGAGTGGGCGACAGCTCATTGCTCACTCTGACACACTGAGTTCTGCCTTCAAGGTATGATTTCATCCATCTCAAGGCATCAGGGGAAAAGTTGAACTTGGACAATTTTGTGATGAGAATCTCATGGTTAACAGTATCAAAAGCCTTCCTTAGGTCCAGAAACACAGCCCCAACAGCACCCCCTTTGTCCATCTTGGACTTCATCAGCTGAGCGTCCTCATCAGCTGATGTTGATCACTCTGAGCTAGAGTGGGAAGGGCATTTGACATTGCAGCCAGCTTTAAAGGCGAGTCGTGACTGACTGTATGTAGTAAATAACTATTCAATATTATTTGTAGATCAGTCAGTCAAAATTTAACCATGATACAACACCGTTTTATGCTCTTGAACTGACTGACTACAAATAATAATGGGCACGTTCGAGCCAATCACTTTGTCAAGTCGGTGACCAAAGTGTGTTGCAATAAAAATTGTCCGACTTGTCATGTGATCATGACGTTTTGACTGAAGTCCACTGCAAATTTCTACAGTTGCTCTTCACCAATTTCATCCTGCAGCCATTGCCTGCATTGTGGACAGCTACTGTACATTGTTAACCAATGATTAGTTGTTTTTTTACTCATGCAAATGTAACCAAAGAAAATAATTGAAACAGGAACCCATTTTGCCATGATTAATGTATACAGTGGACAAATTCATGTGATGTTTGAGGCCCTCACACTAATTGATTGTACAATGTACAGTACACACATTATTTCAGTTTGTTAGTGTATGATATGGGGTTTGAAAACATGTTCATTTCGATATTATAAAGAAAAACGTATAAACAATGGCAACACTGCCAGATTAATCTGAGCGTTGCGGTTGGAAAACCAGATTCGTTTCTGACCTTTGGCTGTCGCAGATGCACCTCCCCCGACTTCACTCTGCGACTTTCCCCTACAGTCGGTTAATTTAGCCTTACCACTCAAACGCTCCCAGTAAGTAGTTATTTATGACGCAAGGTTCTTTGTAGATCAGTCATGCCGCGTTCATGTTCTAGTTGAAACTATAAAACTCTAACATGTCCGATTTGCTAACTGGTTGTAGTAATACGCGTGCCGCATTCAACGAATCAACAAGTAGGAAATGTCCGAGTTTCCTAGTTCCGAATTGCATGTGAACCGGCATCAGTCTGCAGTCGCTTGCACGGTCGGCTGCCTGCAACGTCTCAGAACGTGTCACTCCTATGCGACGCTCGTCCCTCAAACAGCTGTATTCGGATATGGCTAGACGGGATCCAACTTGTGTCAAATTAACGTAAAAAGTTAATTTTTAAAATGTTATTTTAGCTAACCATGAACCAGTTGTCTGACCTTATCCTAACCTTCTATGAAAAGTCAAATCTGATGTTAATTTGACAAAAGCTGGATCCCTTCTAGCCGTGACTCTGGAATCGACGCGCTGTTTGACGTAGTCCTTCCATGTAGCCAGTTTTCAGCAAGACAGATAGCGTTCAGCACAGCACTGCGAGGATTTTATCGATAAGGGAGCCTAGCGAAAATGTAACGAAAACTAAATTATATCGTGTGAATAAATCGACTAATAATAAAGCAAATTACTGTTTTTATAACCGAGGGTGTTTAGCCAATTACGTTACTATTAGCTGGCTAATCATTCGCTTTACCACTTAGCCGTAGACTTTGTACTGTTACCTAACCTACCTGCTAAGTGAACAAAGGTAAAATGAGCTAAAATGCACTATGCATGACACACGGATAGCTAAATATTATAAGGCTCACAGGATACGTGATGTGACAACAATTGGGCATAAGCATATTTCTTTCTGAGCTGTTTTACATCAGCTGCTGAATAGTAATTCACCTGTTAAATCTAGTCTTTTTCTTCCATCCCAGTGGTGAAGGCTGCTACGGTCTCAGGCAGTGACATGGCCAACCCTCTGAGGAGAGAGGTTAGACAGCTGTACAAGAATGTGAGTTCAACACTGACTGCTGTCAATGCACCGACGCTTTGTTGTTGTTACCCACAATTACTTTCAATATGAGATTTGCTTCCACTCATGCAATCTTTTACTGTCTGTCCCAAACAATCTCCAAAGCACTGGGATTATCACTAGTAACATGCCTCCTTCCACTGACAGCTACTGTATCTGGGACGGGAATACCCCCAAGGAGCAGACTACTTCAGGGAGCGTCTGAACAGTGCCTTTGTGAAGAACAAATATGTCACAGACCCCAAGGAGATCAGAAAGCTTGTTGATTGTGGAGAGGATGTGATTAAAGAACTGGGGACCCTGTACTATCTGAGGGAATATAGAACCATGAAAAAGCGTTTCTACGAAGAAGAATTGTTAGGCCTGCTGAATATAGGCAGACCGACAGACAGCTGAATCTTCAGTATGCGGGTGGACTAGTAACCGGAAGGTTGCAAGTTCAAACCCCCGAGCTGACAAGGTACAAATCTGTCGTTCTGCCCCTGAACAGACAGTTAACCCACTGTTCCTAGGCCGTCATTGAAAATAAGAATTTGTTCTTAACTGACTTGCCTAGTTAAATAAAGGTAAAATTAAAAAAAATAGAGAACATTTTGGGTAGTGTAACTTGGTCCCCCAAAAATATTGTTTTCACCTCATTTTAACATTCTGTCATAAAGTGCACATGTCCAACTTTCTAAAAACATATTTTTTCCATGTCAAGGGCTTAAATAAAACTAATGACTAGTAAGTGCCATTAAAGTAACAGGGTTGATGTAACAGGTTTGTGGTTTTCGTCTTAAATTTGCCATAAATCCCCTTTCGAAATGCAAGCTTCACAAAACAATTAAATGTTTAAAAAATATTTCTAGGCTATCTATGGGTAACAGGGTTGACATGTTATGCTTGGTGTGCTCTGATTGGATGAAATGAGAAGTCCTAGAGTACCCTCTTCCTTTTGTCTTCTCACCTATTCTTTCTGAAGTTGCTCCTTTTCAGCCTTAATGAGCTTGCCTCCTTTCTTTTTGGCAGACTTGAACCAAATCAACAATTCAACTTGATGAACATAAATGTGATCATAAACAAATGTGCAAGCTACTGTATGCTTGCAATTTGTGGGCATTGCAAAAGTGAGTACAGATAAATAACATAACTAAAGAGTAGACTTTTTTTTAAACATATTATAATCTATTTAGCTAGCTAGACCTATATCTACTAGGTCTAATATCTCATGAATCTAATGTAGAGAGAGCTATGCTATTCATAACAGTAACAAAGTTAACTTTGCATCCTTGGGTGGCTTACAAGGAAAGAACATAGAGAATAGAAAGTTAGGAGATAGCAAATCAAACTTTATTTGTCACATGAATACATAAGTGTAGACTTTGACGTGAAATGCTTACTTAAAAGCCCTTAACCAACAGTGCAGTTCAAGAAGAGTTAAGAAAATATTTACCAAGTAGACTAAAATAAAATGTAATAATAAAAAAGAACACAATAAGAATAACAGTAACCAGGCTATATACGGGGGTACAGGCCAGTGTTGCCAACTAATTATCAGGGTAAGTTGCTGGAGGCAGGTTAATTTGTTTCTAAATGACGTTGTGATGTCATTGCGTGATAACGTAAAACTGCGTCATTATGTAGAATACATAATGTTACCAAAAATTAATCGCTAAATACTGTAGCAATTTTTACAGAAAATTGTATAGCTCTAAGTACTGTCAGGAATCCACAGATATGTTTTTTTAACTCACTGAATAATGTTCACTCTATCAGTGATATAGAATCTAAACAGTGTGATGAACCCATCAAAGTTGAAGAGATTATAGAGTCAATCAAACATCTAAAGAACAATAAATCACCAGGTGTTGATGGAATTACATCAGAATTTTACTAATTATTTTCTGAACAAGTAGCTCCCTTCCTATTTGAAGTCTTTTTTAGAGAGTATTAAAAACAATGTTCTCCCTCCTACAATGAGTCAGGGGTTAATAACACTGATACATAAGCCTAAAAAATAAGTGCTGCTCATCGATAACTGGCGTCCAATTTGTCTTCTTAATAATGACTATAAGATATTAGCCTTACTACTTTCAAAAATAATGAAAGAAGTCCTGGATGCAATCATTGATGAAACACAGTCTGGCTTCATGAGGAACAGACACATTTCTAACAATATCAGACCATTATTAGACATACTTGACTACTCAGACCTAATAACTGAGGATAGCTTCATATTATTTTTAGATTTTTATAAAGCATTTGACACAGTAGAGCATCAGTTTCTCTTCCACTCCCTTGAGAGACTTGGCTTTGGGGATTTTTTCTGTAAGGCTATTAAGACTCTATGCAAATGGTAACAGCTCTATCAAATTGAAATATGGCATCTCACCTAGATTTGAGTTAAAGAGAGGAATTAGGCAAGTTTGTCCTATCTCTCCATACCTGTTTTTATTAATCACCCAACTTCTTACAAATTCTTTAAGTAATAGTCCTGTACAAGGTATTTCCATAGCTGGTAAAGAAATTATAAGCCAGCTGGCTGATGATACTACACTTTTTCTGAAAGATGCTTACCAAATTCCCATATCGATCAATGTGATACAATCCTTTTCCAAAGCGTCTGGTCTATATCTTAACATTAATAAATGTGAACTCATAGCTGTCAAAGATTGTGTGACACCTTCATATTATGGTACTCCAGTAAAATAAGAACTTACATATTTAGGCATAACCAATACAAAGGATCAGAAGTCTAGAGGCTTACTAAATTTTAACCCTCTTATTAAAAAAACCCAGAAGAAGCTAAATCAATCCTTATAACCAAGGCTGAAGATATCTCTAGACTAACATATGGCGCTCTATCTTTATATCTTGAAAGTAAAATAAGCAAGGAGATAGACCAGATGCTTTTCAACTTTCTTTGGAGAAACCATACCCATTACATTAGGAAAACTGTTGTAATGAACATTTATGAGAATGGTGGACTGAATTTTCTGGACTTTACTACTTTAAATAATACTTTTAAGAGCAATTGGATAAAACAATTCCTAAGAAGACCCACTTCTATCTGGAATTGTATTCCTCATGTCTTCTCTACTTTTGGTGGCCTTAACTTCATGTTGTTTTGCAATTATAATATTGACAAAGTTCCAGTGAAACTTTCTGCTTTTCATCAGCAGGTTTTCTTATCATGGTCCTTAATTTATAAACACAATATTTCTCCACACAGATATTATATATGGAATAATAGGGATATATTGTATAAAAATAATGATTTGTTTTTAGAATATTGGTTCTGAAATAATATCCTATTGGTGAGCCAACTGGTAAATGCAGAGGGTCTTTTACTCAGTTATAAGGAATTATTGTCACTTTACAAGGTCCCTGTAACACCTAAAGATTTTGCAATTGTTTTAGATGCCATTCCCTCAGGTGTTGCTATGTTATTCAGGAACGTGTCAAGACCTGACCCTCAGAGCCTACCTTCTATTGACCCTGTTGACTCATCAGTAGGAAAGATTTGTTTCTCTTTTGGTCCATTCAACAACAGAGGGATACGAACCTTGTTTCAGCAGGATGTTGTACCTTATGTAATGCCTTATTGGAATGGATTTATTGATAATATCTGTTGGAAAAAGTTTGGATGTTGCCACACACATACCTACTGTTAACAAAATTAAGGAAGTTTCATTAAAAATTATTCATACATATTATCCTGCCAACCACTATATGAAGAAGTTTAAGGAAAACATCAACTCAAATTGCTCCTTTTGTAATGACCACACAGAAACAGTGTTGCATCTTTTTTGGCATTGTATACATGTAAGAAAACTGTGGCAAGACATCAGTAGGTTTATAATTGAACACATTTATGAAGATTCTACACTATTGTGGAGAGATGTACTGTTAGGATTCTTAACATACGATAGAAATAAGCTGAAACATTTTTATGTAATTAATTTCATTATTCTTTTGGCCAAATTTCATATACACAAATGTAAATTTACAAACAGAAAACCACATTTTCTTACCCTACAAAAATAAATGGAACTTTATTTTAAGGCTGTTAAATGCTTTACTAACAAAAAAGCTGTTAGAATTGTAAGTATATGCATGTCCCTTAAGGTCCTTGTGTAATTGTAATGTGATATTGTACCCCCTAGCTCGATTGTCCATTGTTTGTAATCTATGTATGTTTGTGTCCCCTAATGTATTGATTTGTTTTTAATAAAAAATAAATGTACAAAAATACTCAAATTGACTGGCCATCTCTGCAAAACATATGATTTGACATTTGTTCAGGTACAGACTCCCACTCTTTTCTGTACAATTTTGATTGAGACATGTTGATTGACGTTGCAAGTTTGTTCAAGATCAAACATTCATGACCAACTATATTCATTGGGTTTGGCTCGTCAAACCGGTACTACTGCTACTGCAGTCAGACAACAATGATTTGTAATTTGCTGCTGACGTCACTCACAATGCACTTTTGCAGCCAGGCACAGTGTGACAGAGAAAATCGTTTTTGTGTCATTGGCATCACTGGTACAGGTTAGTTGAGGTAATTTGTACATGTAGGTGGGGGTAAAGTGACTACATAGATAATAAACAGCGAGTAGCAGCTGTGCACAAAAAGGGAGGGGGTTCAATGTAAATTGTTCGGTGGCGATTTTATTAATTGTTTAGCAGTCTTATGGCTTGGGGGTAGATGCTATTAATGAGCCTTTTGGTTCTAGACTTGACGCTCCTGTATAATATTTAAATGTAGAAAGATAAGGCTAAGAGAAGCAAAGTAGAAACAACACCGACGGTGCAGCACGCTTGCAGTAAAAGGAAGCTGATTTGCAGTCACTTGCTCACCTTGAGTCCTATCTAGCTAGCTAACTGGTAATCTAACTTACTCTGGCTAGCTGGCGACTTATAAAACGAGCTACTTGGCTTGTAAACATATCAACCTAACCACAATATTAATTGTATAACTCTCTGGTTAGCTTGCTATATGGGTAATGAAATAACATTTGTTGGTTACTATCTTGTATGTGTAAATGAGAACTTGTTCTCAACTTGCCTACCTGGTTAAATAAAGGTGAAATAATTTAAAAAATCTTCTCTTGTTGAGATATCCGCCAACTCTTCGCGTCCAAGTTACCATGGTTTGCGACATGTAAAAAGATTTACGGCGTTGTTTATTAACTCCTATTTGAACTCGTGTGGACGAAGGGCGAAGTAACCAGCTATCGACACTACTTAATTGCAAGGATTTATTGACAAGGGACATTATAATGTAATGGAATATTGATTATATCGTGTGAATGAATCACAATGGATGTTTTTATAACCGAGAGAGTTTAGCTAATTAGCTACGATTCGAACAAGACTTGTCTGTTGACGTTGTTGTGCTGGGAGAAATTACGTTACTTGTATGTCTCCCAGCACAATGTCAAAAGGCAATTATTGGTTGAATTGCACCTGCCAATTATCTAGCCAGCTAACTAATCATTCGCTTTGCGACCTAGTCGCAATGTGGCCCATTTGCACTGTTAACTAACCTACCTGCTAAGTGAACCAAGGTAAAGCTCAAATGTATGCATGACACAGCTAAGATTGTGAGGCTCACAGGATATGTGATGTGTGACGGCAATCAGACATATGCCCATTTCTGAGCTGTTGTTGTTTTACATAATCAGTTGCTGTATGCTAAATCACCTGTTGTATGTTTTGTCCTTTTCTTCCATCCCAGTAGTGAAGGCTGCTACGGTCTCAGGCAGTGACATGGCCAACCCTCTGAGGAGTGAGGTTAGACAGCTGTACAAGAATGTAAGTTAATCGCTAACTGCTGTCAATGCACCCAACCGTTGTTACACACACACCAAATTTGCTTCCACTCATGCAATATTTAGCTGTCTTTCCAAAACAATCCCCAAAGCCTGGAATTATCGTTGGTAACCTGTCTTCTTCCATTGACAGCTCCTGTTTTTGGGACGGGAATACCCCAAAGGCGCAGACTACTTCAGGGAACGTCTGAAGGGTGCCTTTATGAAGAACAAAGATGTCACAGACCCTAAGGAGATCAAAAAGCTAGTCGACCGTGGGGAGTTTGTGATCAAGGAACTGGAGGCCCTGTACTATCTGAGGAAGTACAGAGCCATGAAGAAGCGATACTACGAAGAAGAATTGTCCGCCGTGCTGAATATAGGCAGACCGGTAGACTGATAACCTAGCTATTTTGTGGCTGAATCTTCAGTGTGCAAGTTTTAGTTTAGCCATCCCTGAACAAGAGTGTTATTAGCAACACAAACGTCCTTAATTAAACACAAATGTTAGGTATATATTACAGACAAGTGTTATGAGCCACACTTGCCACCCACCTCGAGCTGTGGAATGACATCCACCAAATGACTTCATACAGTTCAAATGACTACAGTTCTCTCGTGTACATAATTGTAAATAATACATGATAGAATGTATTGATAGCGTGTACAATGTATTTTAATTATATAAATGAGACACGGCTATTACAAATGAATGTTTATTTTAAATGTACAACACTGATAGTCCTATTTTTGAAATAAATGAGAAACAAGTCAAGTCAAAGATATTTCATTTTTAACAATCCTAACTTTGTGTCTTTTCAAGTTGATGTGATGTAGGCTACTACATACAGTACCTTCAGAAAGTATTCACACCCATTGCCTTTTTCCACATTTTGTTGTGTTACAGCCTGAATTTAAAATGTATTAAATTTAGATTTTTTTGTCAGTGGGCTACAGAAATTACCCTATAATGTCAATGGAATTACCCTATAATGTCAATGGAATTATCTTTGAAATTAACAGATTCATTAAAAATAAAGCTGTCATGTCTTGAGTCAATAAGTATTCAACCCCTTTGTTATGACACGCCTATATAAGTTGAGTAAAAATCACATACATTGCATGGATTCTGTGTGCAGTAATAGTGTTTAAAATGATTTTTTGGGACTACCTCCTCTCTGTACCCCACACATACAATTATATGTAAGGTCCCTCAGTCCAGCAGTGAATTTCAAACACAGATTCAACCACAAAGACGGTTTACCAATGCCTCACAAAGAAGGGGACCTATTGGTATGAAAAAAAAAAATCTGACATTGAATATCCCTTTGAGCATGATGAAGTTTTTAATTACACTTTGGAGGGTGTATCAGTACACCCAGTCAGTACAAAGATAAAGGTGTCCTTCCTAACTCAGTTGCCGGAGAGGAAGGAAACCGCTCAGGGATTTCACCATGAGGCCAGTGGTGACTTTAAACGGTTTAAACCTGAGTTTAAAAGCTATGATAAGAGAAAACCGAGGATGGATCAGCAACATTGTAGTTACTCCACAATACTAACCTAATTGAAATAGTGAAAAGCAGGAAGCCTGTACAGAATAAAATGTTTTTTTTTTAAATGCATCCTGTTTGTAACAAGGTACTAAAGTAATACTGCAAAAAAATGTGGCACAGCAATTCACTTTTTGTCCTGAATACAAAGAGTTATGTTTGGGGAAAATCCAGTAGAACACGTTACTGAGTACAACTCTCCATATTTTCAAGCATAATGGTGGCTGCATCATGTTATGGATATGCTTGTAATCAATAAAGACTGGGGAGTTTTTCAGTATAACAAATAAATGACACAGGGAAAATCCTAGAGGAAAACCTGGTTCAGTCTGCTTTCCACCAGACACTGGGAGATTAATTCACCTTTCAGCAGGACAATAACCTAAAAACAAGGCCAAATCTACACTGGAGTTGCTTACCAAGAAGACAGTGAATGTTCCTAAGTGGCCGAGTTACAGTTTGACTTAAATCTGCTTGAAAATCTATGGCAAGACTTGGTGGTCTAGCAATGATCAACAACCAATTTGACAGAGCTTGAAGAACCGCAAAAATAATAATTGGCAAATATTGTACAATCCGGACGTGCAATGCTCTTAGAGATTTACCCTGAAAGACACACAGCTGTAATCCCTAGGTGATTCTAAAATGTATTGACTCAGGTGTGTGAATACTTATGTAAATTAGATATTTCTGTATTTAATTTTCAAAAATGTTGCTAACTTTTCAAAAAACAAGTTTTTACTTTGTCATTGTGAGGTATTGTGTGTAGATGGTTGAGGATTTTGGGGGGGAATTCAGGCTGTAACAAAAAGTGTGGAATAAAATACTTTCTGTAGGCACTGTGTATAGAAATATGAGGATTTAGATGAGATATTGATACAATCTGTCAAGACATTCATGAGTCACGTGAAAAACAGCGGCACTGCGGAGGGAGAAGTATGAGAAGAAAGAGCAACTGTTAAGTCATGGTTTTATCAGTATGTTATGTAGGAAGACTGCTCTTTGTGAAATCCAACTCGTGGACATTGCAGAAGCCGGGGTTATTTTTTCCACATTTGTTCTCTCTGTTTTTTGTGAGGTCCAGCTTTCCTGCTCGTCTCATGGCCTAGGTATGGATGAGAGCTAAATTAATACAGGAAAGTGGTTGAAAGAGAGAGAACGTCTTGGAGGTTATTTATTGAAACACTCATATCACTTACCCTTTCTTTAAAGAGCTTGTAAAAGCAAAATAACATTGTATCTTCTTTCATCAAAGACACCCTTGGTTCCAACTTCAACTTCATACCCCCTGGAAAGAGACACATTTTAGTGTGAAAAACATGTTAATTAGACACAACATGTAATATGGTAAGAAGCAACACTACCATTTGGGGAAGAGTACCTGAAAGTAGACTGACCAACAGTCCAACAGCCAGTGTTGTAAGTGACCCAATAGGACTGAAGTAGAGATAAGACAGGGAGTACCAGTTATCAGCCAGGAAGGGTCTGTAGGGGAGACAAACATAGTGGCATCCAACAGTTATAACATTGCATATATTGTTTACAGCTGATGCAGTTCGCTATTCTAACATGACAAAATGATTCCTGTTCTACAGTACATTTCTAATTATTTTAACTGTGCCCATATCAATATACTTGTTCCCTACCGAAAAAGTCGGTCCTGTCCTTAACCAAAGAAACTGAAGCCCACAACGTACCTCTCTGCTGTATTTTGCTGTAGTACTGTAGTGTATAGGCTTGGTTCTGTTGGGGATGTGGTCCAGTTGAACGCATCGGCTGCGGTTGTGAAGTTACAGCCATGTGTGGTCAGACCCAGAGGCCTACTCTGCTCTGGTAGAGGAGGGTAAAACAGGGCCCCTATCCCCACCCACAGAGACATAACCAGCCCAGAGAGCAGACCAGCCAAGCCCCCCTGCAGCACAGAACACACAAAAATAACACATCAGCACTTCAACATAAACGTTCAGTGAGATTAGCTAACAGTTAGATTGGTTGCATTCTTATAATCCTGCTTTTGTTAAAGAGACTGTACTGACTGTGGCATTGGCGTATGGACAGAGGATCCCCAGTGAGAAGAGACCCAGTAAAGGCCCCCCGATGATCCCAAAGATACTGATAGCTGCCTACATGGGGAGACAGAGACATATTTTTAGATTTGCATACCTCAACACAACATATTTATGTAGAAGGACATACTCCTTTTGTTGTATCGCATACCTGCAGCAGACTTCCCATTAGTGAGGCTATGCCAGCCATTCCAATACAGAGAGCCCCATACAGAAAGCCTAGAATGGTGCATAGGGATAGCAGTTAAAATCATGATAAATCATGGTTTATTAATTTCTAATATCAGCAAGAATATATCAATAAGAACATAAATATATCATCAAACATGAATATAGCTCTCTGAGTTCTGTGGTAAATGCAAATGTCACATCTGCTCCTGCTATGCCCTCTGGTGTTCATCCAGTGTCTTCTTGACCTGCAGTTACTCCCCCTGTACACTCTCTCCCTCTTCATGGTTGGAGACAGGTGTGCTGGAGTCAGAGCAGATCCCTACCAGCTGCAACTCGTTCCATAATCAAGACCTCTACAAATATTCAGTCCTGCCACTTCTGCTCTGCCAGATTGTAATCTCTGCTCAGTCAGTTCATGATTCTAGCCATTTATGATTAGACAAGATCCTGTTACTCTGTTGTGCCTGTTTCCCTGCCTGACATTGTTTATCCTCTCAATCAAATGTATTTATATAGCCCTTCTTACATCAGCTGATATCTCAAAGTGCTGTACAGAAACTCAGCCTAAAACCCCAAACAGCAAGCAATGCAGTTGTAGAAGCACGGTGGCTAGGAAAAACTCCCTAGAAAGGCCAAAACCTAGGAAGAAACCTAGAGAGGAACCAGGCTATGAGGGGTGGCCAGTCCTCTTCTGGCTGTGCCGGGTGGAGATTATAACAGAACATGGCCAAGAAGTTCAAATGTTCATAAATGACCAGCATGGTCAAATAATAATAATCACAGTAGTTGTCGAGGGTGCAGCAAGTCAGCACCTCAGGAGTAAATGTCAGTTGGCTTTTCATAGACGATCATTAAGAGTATCTCTACCGCTCCTGCTGTCTCTAGAGAGTTGAAAACTCTCATTGCAGTTTACCTCTGGCTCCTGTCTCCCGTTCCACATTTCACCACCCAACTACCTTGCTCTGGATTTTACTCTCCACCACTACCTTGGATTCCCCTCGGGACCTGTTTACCCTGTTCTACTCAGCTAAGTCCAACCTCCGTCTCCACATTTTGTTTTTCTGCAACTCATCCGAGCTTCCCCGGATCTGCACTCCATATCTCCCTGTGTAACAATGAATATTTTGGTTCATTCATCCCTGTTTCCTCATCTGAGTCTGCTCTTGGGTTCCCCTGTGTCGCTCTGCTTAACAGCAAAGACACGTAAATCAAATCAAATCAAATTTTATTTGTCACATACACATGGTTAGCAGATGTTAATGCGAGTGTAGCGAAATGCATGTATTGATATTATACACTCACTAAGGCCTTTAGAGGTCCAGGACAGGTGTTTCTCTGACATGTGTATGTACGGCTTGATCAGGTCTTCAATAGTCACGGCAGCCAGAGCATTGACACTGGACGATACCGTACTGTGGACAAGAGAGAGCAAATATAGTGCTATTATTTACCCAGAAATATAACATACAGTGTGCGTGAGTGCTATGGAAATAGTCATCTTTGTGCCCCACCATAGGCTGCGAGTGACCTTGAGATATTGAATGCAGCACAAATAGTAACAAAAGGACACTTAATCTAGTAGACATATAACATAAGGTTACATATTAACATTATAAACAGTAGCTATAATCAAAAGTAAGATCATGTTTGACACACAGTATAAGTATTAGATGGGAATAGTCACCTTAGGGTCCCACTGTAGGCTGCAGCCACAAACAATCCTGGCAGTCCAGGGTAGTCTCTCAGGATGTCCATCACCATATATGGCATCAGCTGTACAGAGAAAAAGGGCATGGTCAATGGTCAGTGACTATCTGAGTGGTACCCCTGGGTTTGGGTTATTTGAGATATTTTCCTGGGAACAATCTGGATGTATGGCCAATGCGGGGGAAAAAATGTTTAAGGTGGTTACACCTAGTGGCTGTTAATGTTATCAGTTGAAACTGATTTAAAAAAATATATCCGGAAAGTGGCAGTCTGGCAGAATAGTAATATTGACAGTTGTGGTAGCTGAATCAGAATCCTTTAGGTAACATTGATAAATTAGATGTTTTTTCAATTTTCATAAGTATGCTTATGTGGGAAAAAGTTACTTGGGCCCCAGAGAGGAGAGAGGTCAGGCTTGTCTTCATATGTAAACGTATCTTTTAAACCATGTGAAGGGATGATTGAGGGGGAACCAATTATCTCTTCGCTCCACAATGTCTGTGTGCCAGTTACTCCCTACTTTTCCCATTGGGGAGAGGAGGATGGCAGTGTCTGGAACCATTGTATGTTCCCTCTGAGGTTACCCTTATCTTGACCTAGAGGCTCACTCTTCTCTCCGGGAGCTTGTCCAGTAGGGGTTGTATTTTTGATGGGAGTGTCTAGAATTGACAATTGATATATGCCATTGGATGAGGTAATGTTTTGGTTCTAAGTGGTACCAAGAACGAGATAAGAACTTCGGTTTAGGAGACTAAACTGAACGATAATGTACAGCCAAGGCTGTCTGGCTATGTGTGTCTTGGCTATAAATGATACTAGGAACTGTTTTGTAAGCACTCTCAGAGAATTCATTTATAGACACTGAATTGATCTGAGAGTCACAGGGCTATGGTGAAGCTCATGTAATTAAAGATGGACTTTATGATAACTTTATGACTTTATGATAATCTTGTTCTGGAGGCAGCTCTGCAGAGGGGTCACTACCTGGCACAACCACAAAATCTGTCATAAAATCTTAACCCTAACATTAACCACACTTCTAACCCTAATACCTAACCCTAACCTGGCCCAATCTAGCAGTAATTGCTCAGTTCTGCCTCCAGGACAAGACTCATCCCAATAAACGTCAACCTGCGGTCTTTATTAAAGTGTTATTTCCTGGTTCGTGTCCTCAACCTGATCTGGCGCTGACACCATGCCTGCTGTCCAGGGGTCACAGTGGTTATAGACGGAGTACAGACACAGCCCCGCAAACACAGAACACAGCATGATGATCCACAATCCTAATAGGTTAATGTAGAGAGACCTGGTAAGAGAATACAGGGAGAGAGAGAGAGAGAGAGAGAGAGAGAGAGAGAAGAGTGACAGAAAGAGGGGATAGAGAGGGAAAGGAGAGAAAGAGAATGGGGAGAGAGAGTTTGTGTTATCAGAAAGATGAATAGGCTACAACTTTCCCATCGTTTATCAGTGCAATTTTGGCGGTCAACTATCTGAAAAGGTTTGAGAGGGTTTATCTAATGTTCCTTTGTTACATTTTAGCTAATCTTGCTCTGGCTAGTATTAGTTGTTGATATTGTTGTTGTTGATGTACATAACTGCATAACTACCTTTCATTGTTGTTTGATCAATAAGACTGTAGGGTCCCAAATATAAGAGGACTCCTGTGGGGTTTACATATTTGCAGAAATCCATTCAGGTGTATTTTGTGGGTTTGGCGAATGCGTTCTAGCTAACAAAAAAAGTTGCGCTGTTGCAACTGCCTGTAACACCAGTGGTGTAAAGTACTTAAGTGGAAATACTTTAAATTACTAGTTAAGTAGTGTTTTGGGGTATCTGTACTTTGCTATTTATATTGTTTGACTACTTTTACTTTTACTTCAGTACATTCCTAAAGAAAATAATGTACTTTTTACACCAAACATTTTCCATGACACGCAAAAGTACTCGTTACATTTGGAATGCTTAGCAGGACAGGAAAATGGTCCAATTCACATCCCTGGTCATCCCTACTGCCTCTGGTCTGGTGGACTCACTAAACACAAATGTGTTTTGTTGTTGTAAATTACATCTGTTGGAGTTTGTCCCTAGCTATCCCTAAATTAAAAAACAAGACAATAGTACCATCTGGTTTACTTTTGATACTTAAGTATATTTATAACCAAATACTTTCAGACTTTTACTCAAATGGCTTGTTTGTTTACAGCCCTAGCATAGCTCTGATTTGCTATAGCGCACCGGTCTGTGTAGACTTGGACGAGACAGACGTTTATATTCAATTTTATTTACCGCAGTGTCTATTAATTGTCCAAATGCTCGCCCACTTTCACACATTTTTTTGTGCTTTTTACCCCTAATTGGTAGTTACAGTCTTGTCCCATCGCTGCAACTCCCGTACTGACTCGGGAGAGGCGAAGGCCGAGAACCATGCGTCCTCCAAAACACGGCTTCTTTAAACACTGCTTGCTTACCCAGAAGACAGCTGCAATGTGTCAGAGGAAACATCGTCCAGCTGGCAAACGAAGTCAGCTTGTAGGCGCCCAGACCGCCACAAGGAGTTGGCAGAGCGCGATGGGACAAGGAAATCCCGGCTGGCCAAACCCTCCCCTAACCCAGATGACGCTGGGCCAATTGGGCACCGCTTCATGGGTCACCCGGTCATGGCCGGCTGTGACACAGCCTGGGATCGAACCCGGGTCTGTAGTGATGCCTCAGACCACTGTGCCAGTCAGGAGGCCACACTATAGAATTTTCATAAATGCCTTACTATACGTCATTCCCAAACATTCTAAGAATTTATGAACATTAAAATAACCATATGTTAGTGCTCGCTTGCCAGATTTTTTGTGTGTGTCAAATATCAACACATTTTAATAAGATTTCATGTTTCTAAAATGCTGTCAGTTCCACTTTAAACACTGGGGCAAAACAGGAATTAGATCTTCATGCTCTACTCTATGCTTCCAGGAAGATGATGACTCACATTTTGGCGTGAGTCAGGGATTTGCAAGAGATGTATCTCTGAACCTGGGCTTGGTTGATCCCATAGATACTGGTCCAGACAAATGTGCCTCCAAATGTGATTGTCCAGAAGGTGTGCCTCCTCAGTGGACTAGCATCAAAGCTATAAAGGAGAGACAGGGACAGAGAGCGAGAGAGAAAGAGAGAGAGATTAAGGCATTTGCAATGTCTTATATTTTGCGCCAACATACTGCACAAAGTCCAGGTGCAGACTCTTCTCCTACTCTTTTACATCTATAATCTACATGACAATCTACTCACTCCCAGAAGTTGAGTCGTCCTCCGAGCTCTGCGTGGTTGAGGATGTTGGAGACTCCTCCCTGCAGGACCACGGCTCTGATGATGACAGACAGGAAGCCTGCCACCATGATGCCCACCTGCAACACGTCTGTCCACACCACTGCCTTCAGACCGCCCTGTCACAATACACACCACAGCCGTGTTACATACATGGTTTAAAGGTCACCACAAAGGTCACCACAGTGCTACACAAATCAAGTCTCAATCTAACCTCCATCTGTATCTCCCTTATATCAGGGAGTAAATGTAGATAAAATAAATGTCATATAAAATTATGTTTACAGCATTATTTATTGACATCACTGCCTGTCCAGTACCATAGTGCAGTAAAACGTGCAAACCACTCCTGTTGAAATGACAGCACCCCAGAGATCCATCCCAGTCACTGGAGAGAGGAGGAAAAAGAGAGAGAGAGGGACATCATTTAGCAGAGGAGTGGTTTCAAGTGCACTCAATGTCGATGGGGCACGAAATGAAATTCTTTCATGACTTTTAGAGACTACTGCACCTTGGTTTAATGCCAGAGCTGGAGCATAAATGACTATTCCTGTGTAGAGTATCTGTGAGACAGAGAGACATAACACGTGTCTCTTATAACCACCTGTAGCACAAGGGTTGTTCTCATATATTCATGTAATTCATAATATGGAGTGGGAGAGTGTTGTGATAAGGAACTCACAGTCTGAACAATGAACATCACTGTCCCTAACAGACGTGTGGCTCTGTTGAACCGTATCTCCAGATACTGCAGAATGATGACCATGAGGAGAAAAAAAGAAATAGGACACTTTTCTGTTACATTTCCCATGGACAGGACAAGGACATTAGTTCATGTGTGATGCCCAAAAGACAAAGCAAAGAGTACAGTCAGTAACACGGACCCATATTTTAGCTGTTTGAATCACAATCAGCATCTCAACAAGACTAAGGAATGGACAGGTGCAGAGATATTAAGCAATGGAGCCGTGACTACTATGATTTTACCTGTAACAGCAGTCTGTTTGTTTTATAGAAAGATTACAAAATTAGGTCAGTATTTTATTTCCTGAATAGATTGCATTTGTCAATTGGTCACTTTGAACAATACTTTGTGACCCCCAATATATTAATTTCAGGGATTTAGAATTGCTTAGAATGTGCATTGCAATTCATCTGGCTAATCTCTACCAAACATGTTATACAATTTCTGTTGAATTGAATAGAACACAAATCAACTCAACAGGGTGGATTGATTCTAACCTCATAGGTACTTGTGATGCCCAGCCTGTAGAAGACAGGGAGGAAGACCTCTGAGCTGACCACCACCACCAGCACATAGGAGAGGCTGAAGAGGCCGTAGCTTGCCCCGTATCGGTACACCTCGGCTGGGGTGGCCAGCACTGTGATAGCCGACATGAAGCTGGCAGTCAGGGACAGAGCCACAGGTACGGCTGTCATACTCTGGCCCCCCATCAGAAACTCTCTGGAGCTGCTATGGCCCCTTCCGACGATGGCATAGTACACCCCGATGGCTGCAGACACCAGCAGCATCAGAGCAAAGACTGCATAGTCCGCAGCCACAAAGGATCCAATCACTGGAGAGGCTGCCATTGCAGCCTTCTGATTGTGAGGTATAGGCGACTGTACTCACTGGAAGATTGTCCTATTCCACAACTTCCCTTGTGGTTTCTGTTATTGGAATGCAATAAACGGCAGAGAATAGCTCGCAGTAGGCTGCTGTGTGTTCAGATAGAATGATGTCCTTGTCCATATGTCCTTGTCACAGACAGGATATGAGCTGAAACAGGATAGCAGTGAGCTCTGAAGTCTTCAGTGTGCCTGTGTGTTTCTCAAAGACATTACTAGCAGGTAGCAGTGAGCACACCTCTCCAACTCTCCACGAAATCAAGAGCTGGGATTGTTCTGTTGGCTGAACCGATAAGTACCCCTGTCATCAGCCCTACCCTGGTACACACGGACACACAGAGAGGCATACCCATGTATCGCACACACTTCTGAAAAAATGTTGGACCCCAGAGAAAATATAGCTATCTTTAACTAGTTAGTACATGTATGGACCAGAGGAGGTTGGTGGCACCTTAATTGGGGAGGACAGGCTTGTGGTAATGGCTGGAGCAGCATAGTTGAAATGGTAGCAAATACTGTTAGGTGGAATTTGATTTGCTCTGTTGCACCCATTATTATGAGCCGTCCTCCCCTCAGGAGCAGACACTGGTATGGACACTGACTGAGCTGTTATTGAGAAACCAAAGTATCCAGAAAGTCATCCTTGAAGTTACGAGGAGCCTGGGCGCGAACCCAGGGACTCTGATGGCACAGCTGGCGCTGCAGTACAGCGCCCTTAACCACTGCGCCACCCGGGAGGCCCTTACATTGTTGTACACATATGAATCCTGGATTACACACACACACACATATATATATATATATATATATATATATATATATATATATATATATATATATATATATATATATATATATATATATATATATATATATATATATATTTTTTTTTAGATATATCAGAATAAGAGACACGTCAAAAATGAAGATCAAGTCGTCGTCTCATAAATCTGAGAACACATTCATGTTGTTGGGAAACTGCAGCACAGCTGTTAGCATAGGTAGCGACGACTGCTTATCTATTGCATTTAACAAATATTTGTTAATATGCATAGCTATCTCGTATGCCTTGTTTTCGTAATGTCTGAACAGTTTCAAGTTAAACACGTTTTCCTGTTGCTACGTTGAATGAACCAACAAGCATAGCTGCTTGGATATGTTAAATATCATATGTAGCCTAGCTAGCGAGTCATTTCATACCGTATCGCTCACTGTAACGTTAGTAGACCACAGAAAGTAGCTAACTCTTGATCGTTTGTTTTACAGTTTCTGTAATAACATATTAACACATGTAATAACGCATTCACTGACTGTTGTCTGCCTGTGGCCTAACCATGCAATTTTGGCTTGCACTCTGTGTTATACCCTCCCCCTCTCTCTGTTTTCTGTATATACTAACTGCACTGGAATCCCCCCGCACTGGTGGCTGACTAAGATAACGTACACACTGAAACCCATAAATACACGCACACTCAAAACCCTTCGGGAGGGGCTCCAAAGACAAAGAACTCTGTCGAGAACCAATGGGATACTGACACCAGGCTGGAGAGGACTGTCTATCACCTACAAGCAACCTACCAGAAGCCAGGACTACCAGAATCTACCTACGTCATTTCAATGTATAAATGAACTGCACAATATGTTTTAGGCTCTCTTCTTCCGATAGTTCCCTAAGAGCTGGACGAATGGGGGCCGTGCAGCACGTTTTGCCAGATATCATTACGCTTGAATAAACGGCCTTTACTATACCGTATCCGCCTTGTCCAGAGTCTCATCTTGGTCTCGTTTCTCATGTAACTAATCATCAACATTTCTCACGTTTGCTGAACGGCTTGTCAATATCGATGTCATCTATTGCATTGACAGAACTGAGAGTTATAATGAAGCTCTGAGACTGCAGATCCCCTATTTAACGTGTTAAATATTATGTTTTTGTCGTTAAAGGTCGCACTCACATCGGCTACTCGCGTCAATTCACTCTCACCTGTTCTCGCTATATGCCCATTTAGCTTGCATATCAACTGCATGCTCAATTAAACTTACTTATCTGACCCGTTATCAGCCTATCTACCTAAACAGCAGGTAGTCTCCGTCAGTGTACTGCTATCAGTGTGTGACTGTGTGTCTTTTCAGTTGCTGTGCCACCAGGACCAGCAGATTCAGAGGGCAGCATTGGAGTGTGTTCTGAGCTACAAAGACCCCAACGTCCTCCCCTACAAGTAAGTCTGCTCTCCGGGTTATTTCTGAACGACACTGTCACTCAACATCTCATCTTAACTCTTGTTTTAACATACCTTCAGTCCTTTTACAGTGTGCCAGGCATAGAACGTACTTTCCACTATCACCATTTAACATTTTTGTTCAGATGATTGGAGTAAGAGTAAGGGATACTATTCGTTATGGACTCCCGGTCTCTCAATGGGAGTCATTGTTACCAGTACTGATAGAGATCGGAGTCATCACTGAGCTGGAATGTTAACCTCCCCCAAGGAACCACAGATCTGACAGGAGTTCCTATATTCACTTATTAAACTATCCATTTACTTTAAATTTCTCATCTAACAGGAGTTGTGATGTTCTGTTATTTCATTTCCCGTAATGTACCACTGACCTAGTTCACAGAATCACTCTGGAGACCCTGTGTAGACCCTGTGTAGACCCTGTGTAGACCCTGCGGAGACCCTGTGGAGACCCTGTGTAGACCCTGTGGAGACCCTGTGAACAATGTTGCTCTGCTGCCTCTTTGAAGCTGTCCAGGCCGATAGGCTCATAGAGTTGCTAATATATCAGGATTCAATATCTGGTGGCCATTTGATACACTGTCTTTCAGTGTTTGATGTGATACAGAAACATACATTTTTATTACTATATCTGACATGTCCTGTGCTTCTGGACCTACAGTCCTGGACCTACAGTCCTGGACCTACAGTCCTGCGTTATTGAACGTCTCTGACTGCTGTGCTGACTGTTGTGTTCAGGGAGAATCTGGAGAGGCTGCTGGATGACAAACACTTCAAGGATGAGATCGTTCACTTCAACATCTCAGAGGAGCAGGCCGTGGTGGACGCCTCACACAGGGCACAGCTTGTCCCACTGCTTATGAGGTGTGTGTTTGTGATTACTCGTGTGTGTATGTGTGTTGCATCTTCAAGTGAACTTAAACGTGTAGCCTATATATGTGTCACCTTTACTACTCCAATATAACCAACCCATCCCCCCTATCCTCTAACCTAACCTCTGTAGGGTTCTGTTTGGGCCGATGCGCAGTAAGACTGGCAGTAAGTTCCAGGGCCAGTCTGGCGCTGTGCAGCGTTCCTCCATCGTGCTGAGGTTTCTGGCAGGATGCCAGTCTGAGGAGCTGAGCATGTTCATTGACCTCCTGCTGGAGCCCGTCTGCCACCACGGACAAGGTAGGGCGCCCTCCGTCATGTGATATAAAACCTGTATGGGAGGGGAGTGTTTCTCGTCTTATTCTTCACTGTATGGCTCTGTTGCCCTCTGTCTCATCGGTCTATTCTGCCATTATAGTGTGTGTGTGTGTGTGTGTGTGTGTGTGTGTGTGTGTGTGTGTGTGTGTGTGTGTGTGTGTGTGTGTGTGTGTGTGGAGTGGACTTGTGTTTGTTTTAAAAGTACGACATGTGAACCTTGGACCCACTCTCTCTGTATTTTTTCTTGCCTCCCTCTCTAACACCCTCCCTCTCTAACACCCTCCCTCTCTAACACCCTCCCTCTCTAACACCCTTCCTCTCTAACACCCTCCCTCTCTAACACCCTCCCTCCACCCTTCCTCTCTAACACCCTCACTCTCTAACACCCTCCCTCTACCCTTCCTCTCTAACACCCTCCCTCCATCCTTCCTCTCTAACACCCTTCCTCTCTAACACCCTCACTCTCTAACACCCTCCCTCTACCCTTCCTCTCTAACACCCTCCCTCCATCCTTCCTCTCTAACACCCTCCCTCTCTAACACCCTCCCTCCACCCTCCCTGTCTAACACCCTCCCTCTACCCTTCCTCTCTAACACCCTCCCTCCATCCTTCCTCTCTAACACCCTCCCTCTCTAACACCTTCCCTCCACCCTTCCTCTCTAACACCCTCCCTCTCTAACACCCTCCCTCTCTAACACCCTCCCTCCACCCTCCCTCTCTAACACCCTCCCTCTACCCTTCCTCTCTAACACCGGCAGTACAGCCTGCTGAACATAGTCAACACAGTCATCAGTAAACTGGGCCACCTCATCCACACACACCTGCCCAGGGTGCTGCAGATCCTACTGTGTGTCACCGCCTTCATCGCCACCATTCTCAACCAGAGAGAACAGGTATATACACACAGCCGGAGGGTCTCACTGTCTCACATAGGGTTAGTCTTGAGGAACCTGCTGTACATGTGTTGGACCAGGGGAGGTATGTGGAGGCTGCTGGATGAGTAGGAGTGCCGATTTACAATCAGTTTTGCCTTTTAGATCACAATGAATATGATTATATGGACAGGGGGCGACCTGATCCTAGATCATCGCTCCTACTCAGAGAACCTTGATAATAAGCTCCTGGTGTGTCTTGAGAAAAAAGTTTAGTAAAATTCCAAGTCAGCAGTGGTCTTGGGCAGGAGCTGCAGTGTAGCCATTGTGGCTTTATGCTGCAGCTGTATTGCTCCTCTGAAGAACCTGAGGCGCCTGGGGGTCCTGAGGATCCAGGACTTCTTTGATGGCTTCGACTCGTACAGCTTCACCCCAGATGAGCTCGATGCCGTCTTCCAGGCTATTGTCTGGCCCCAGGTCTGCCGTCTGCCAACAGAGAGCCCCTACTCCCCCACCCCCCTCCTCAAACTCATCCACATCTGGAGCAAGAATGCCAGGTAAGCTTATCAAACAGTCTTTGTGTTGAGACTTCAGCTACACTAAGGCCTTTTCACAATGAGATCAGTAAATTAATGGGAGAATGTTTCTGGCAACAATCCAGTTTCCAGTGGGGAACTAGGAGGAATTTGCCATGACTCAGTGGTAGGTGACAGATTCAACCCGCACATATTGCGCCACAAATGTGGTTTCTGCTCTTCATTTATTTGACGAGTTGTGGAAATAATTTCCTCTTCAAAGGAATTTTAACAGTAATGTAATTTCATCCATTAAGTGAATTCAACTTTCTTCCTTCCTGTGTTGTAGATTGGATACATGTTCCTGGCAGACAACGCCACCTTGTGTCTGCCTGCTGTTCTTACACGTCTGGCTGCAGTGGGTCGGGGAGACAGTACCGTACACCATACTGGACGCAGTCAGGAAAGGACTAAGGAGCAAGACTGAGGTTAATATATATATATATATATATATATATATATATATATATATACATACACACACACACACACACACACACACACACACACAGTTTAGCCTGGCACGGGGCAACTTGGATGGTAGCCTTACAGCCGGCGCTCTTCAAATGAGTCAGGAAGCGTGGTGTTCAGCCCAGTGCTTAATGTTTTTCTTCTCAGATCCACCGTAGAGGTCGCGCTCTGAGGAAGTTCGCCAAGCAGCTGACGGTTGTGATGTCATCACGTTCCCTCCAGAACATGCCCTAGGCCATGACTACCCTCTTCGACGAGAAGATGTTCAAGGTTAGTTACACAACACACTGAATAATGTTATCTTTCATTCTGGTGTGTGTGTGTGTGTGTGTGTGTGTGTGTGTGTGTGTGTGTGTGTGTGTGTGTGTGTATGTGTGTGTGTAACCTGTGATTCTCTCTGTCCTGGAGAATGAAGGTATGACGTCAGCCTCAGTAGAGGTGATAGGAGCGGTGTGTAGGAGACGAACCTGGTCTAAATACCTCTACTACCTTCAACACTTTGTTCACATACTGCAGACTGAACAGAAACTGGCTGTCAGGTAGGTGTCTGTGTGTATCAGAGGGTGATATATATGTTTGTTTTCCACTAGTACTGTTGTCTCACACCTGTGTCCATCCACAGTCTGTTGGTGACTGTTCTAGAGGCGTTCCACTTTGACCATGACACTCTGGAGAGAGAAATGGAGGCTGCTAAGACCAGGGCCAAAGAGGGTGAGTGGACACCGGTGACCAAGAGGTCCCAGTGAAGTAGAATATGATTTCCATACCAAGTGTGTGTGATATATTGATTGACGTCGCCTCTTTCTGTTTAGTTGTGAGCACCGTTGTTGATGACGACGGTGATGAGGAAGAGGAGGCGGCAGCTGTCGAATCAGAGGAGAGTGACACTGAGGAAGCCATGGAAACTGAAACCGTCAACAGCGGCACGAAAACAACCACCATGGAAACGGTCAAGGTTGTTACTATGGAAACGGACACCGCTGAGGGCGTTGCTATGGAAACTCATACTGCCAATGAAATACAACTCATACTGCTCTCCTGGTCTCGGAGAGTCTGCCCCTCATCACCAAGAGGAACGGGCATGTACACGCACACACACTGTATGCATGCTCCCTTTTCCTTGCACTGTGTCTCACTCACTTACTGAGTCTCAGGCATTTGATGGTGTGTCTTTGATGGCGTGTCTTTATTGTTTGTGTGTAGGGACAAAAAAAAGTCCCAGGCCCCCCCGGACCTTCGTCTGCCCCCTCCCAGCTGTATCCTCTTGCCCCCCACCCCAAAGAGAGGGGGACTTAAAGCCCCGTCAGCAGCCGCACCAACATGCACATCCTAGTGGACACTGGACTCCGGGTAAACCAACCTAGCTACCCTCCCTAAAACTTTCAGGAACTTTCTCACAGGTTGACTATAAGATGAAATGGTGTTTTGCGGCAAGCCAACAGTCCCGTGAATAGATAGTAACCAATGGCTGAATAGTGGTTTACTGTTGATTCATCTGTGGTCAGTTGAATGTTGGCTGACTGTTGTCACTCTGTCTCTGTCCAGCTGCTCCATATGAGTCTGAAGAAGTCCAAGGTCAACTCCTCTGAGGCCTCTGCTCTTGAGATGCTGGATCCCTTCTTGAAGACACACAAGATAACTGAGACGCAGCTGCAAGTGCTGCTGGGATACGCTGAGGAGGACATTTATGACCAATCACGTCAGGCGACAGCCTTCGGCCTGCTACAGGTAGCTAACACCCTCCCTCTTCACCTGAGACCATATTTTATTGCTACACCTAATACATCAGACCCCAGCATTTTATACCTTCATTTAACCAGATGTATTTGCTTTCAAAGTGTATAATGAAATTCTTAGTCTGTTCTCCTCCTGTAATATGTACTATATCCTCTCTATCGCCACCTACAGGCCATCCTGTCCAGGAAGCTGGTAGTACCATCTCTGGTAGGAGCTGATGAAGACAGTGGCCAAGCTATCTGTTGCCGGGCAGAACGGCATGATCAGAGTCCAGTGCAGACATGTACGGTTTTTATATACATTTTTAAACCTGTATTTTACCGTTTGTATTTTATTTTTGAAGGTGTCTTGTAAAAAGTTATTTGAGTGTTTCTGTTATTTTCACCAGAAGTATATCCTGGATTATCCTCTGGGGAAGAAACTGAGATCACATCTGGATTTTATCGTGGCCCAGCTCAGGTAGGATATATTTGTGTTTAAAGGGATTCGTTGTTTTAGATGTAAGTCGATTGTTTGTGACTTTTGATACTAAAATCTCTCTTTGTGTTAGTTATGAGTTTGACACAGGAAGAGAGGCTTCTCTGGAGCTGATGGCCTATATCTTCCAGACCTTCCCTCGGGTATCCACAACAATCCTCCTGACACACACACATCCCATAACTACTTGAGTTCGACTCGCAGTAACTCTGGTCGCTTTCTATACCCACTGCTCCTGGTTGAAGTTGGCTATAGAAACAGATCCCACATACTAACCATTTAGAGGGAATAAACTCAAAACTGACCTTAGATCAGTTTGTTTGGGGACAACCTAATTCTACTCCTGTGTGTAACTGATTCGTCTCTGTCCTGGAACCTGCTGCTGCAGCACAGTGGGTTGTTATTCGTCCCTCTGGCCATGGTTAACGATGACTCGGCTCGCTGTAAGAAGATGGCCGCCGTGGCTATCAAATCACTGCTGAGTCAACTGGACCAGAAACACCAGAACACTCTTTTCACCCTGGTCAACACTTGGCTGTCTGGAGACAAAATATGGACGCACGGACAGACACACATGCAGACACACACACACACTAGTCTTAATTGTCTTTCTCTATGCATCTAATAAAGCAATGTAAATGTCTGATGAAGTGCAAATAAAGGAAAGGAGAGAAATCCACTCGAGACTATTGAGATGCACCCCATGTCCTCCTGCTGTGACCTCTGACCCCTACCCTCAGGTGTCTCTGCGTCGTCTGGGGGCCCAGGTGTGTGGGCTGTTTGTGGAGGTAGAGGGGGTTCGGTTTGGCCTCCGCTTAGATGCCCTGCTGCCCCTCATCGAGAAAGAGATCAACCCCGACAACTTTGAAGACGTGAGTCGAACATGAAGTATTTTACAAATCAAACTTTTAAGATATAAACTATGTGGAAAGTTATACTTTCAAAAGCATTATCTCAGCAGGATGTTTTATATCACCTGTGCTAACGGCTGCTCTATATCTGTGTGTCTGTCAGATTGAGGAGGAGAAGGCAGCAGACAGACTGCTGTTCAGTTACCTGACCCTGGTCACCAAACTCACCAAGGACTGTAGCCTACTGGAGCTCAGCAAGCCTCAAGACCCACTCACTAACATCCTGGGTAAGACACTACCTCTAGCCTGGCACCACATCTGTTTGTGCTGTCTTTCCTATGGTCGGAGCGCTGGTTGTAGATCAACCATGACGTAATTATCAGATGGGCCTGGTCTGAAAATCACCTTCGGCATCTCCGTTGTCTGGGGTGAGATAAATAGTCCTAAAGTACTGTGGTACGTTAAGCTTATTGCCTGCTCTGTATAGCAGTGTGATTAAACCCATGTGCCTACACTTGTTCTATGGGTTGATGATACAGTCTAGAACTATAGATCTACATCATGGATCATTGAATGTAATATTTTACCCTCTAAACGGCTGGCTTCCCCTTGGTGTAACGGAGCAATGTGTTTTCCCCTCCACCAGGTCATGTTGAGACACACCTGCACTACCCTCACTGTTGGGTGTGGCTGACCGCCTCTCAACTGTTTGCTGCCCACCGGCCAGACCAGCTGGTTGCCCGCTGGAGAGAGATTAAATAGAGCACTAATTGAATGTATCTCTGTGTTGTACTCCCCAGACCCCATCCTGAAAAACCTGTTGAAGAAGCAGGTGGGGCTGCAGACCTTCTCTCTGGCCTTCTCAGCCGTTCAGAAGGATGCCTCACAGAGGGTGGCCCACCGCACGAAACACAAGGCTATGCAGGTATGTACTCTATGGCAGGGGTCTTTTTGGGTCCGGGGACCCCTTTTTGTGACAGCAAATTCATAATCAGAACACATCTCGAGGGAGAAAAAAATAGCATACATGCACTGAATTCGACAGTGCATGTTTGAACGAAGTCTCAGGCCCTGGAAAGGAAAACTTTACAGGCCCGTCTCTTGGCACAGAGGGAGAGTTTTGCAGTTTTCAAGCTCATTACCTGCAATTCAACAAATTTTGTCGTGTGGCAGACTTTTTGTTACAGCTTTAAAGCTAATATCCTGCAATTCTACACGAGGATGAGAGAAAACATACTTTTAAAACGTAAATCACAGCAGGGATACGGAACTCAGTCGGCGTCTCAATTTACTGTTGCGAGGTAGAATACACATGGTGCAATTCTGAAATTTGGTTGTGCATCAGCAGTTTTCCTCTCATGTCATCAACATTTGCCTATTATGTATGCAGACCCACAAGCAACTGCAGCCCATCATGAGTTCAGATTTTTGTTGTGGCCCCCACCCCATAAAAGTTGCCTATTCTTGTTTAACAAAAAATATTACTTATTAAAAATATAACATTGGTGGATACTAATATCCCTGGTAGCCCCCCAGGCCCATGAACATAAATATTACATTGTATTACACCCTCAAATTATTCCACAGATTCCTTGGCCAAAATTAATTTACATATTTTCAGATCTGTTGTCTGAGAACCCTGCTCTATGTGGCCAAACTGGTAAATCATTGAGTTAGTGATGTTATGACACATGTTATCACACTAACCTTTTATTCTGCTCTCAGGCGGTGGTTAACCCTGACATCGCAGCCAGGAAGAAACACAAAAAAACAGATCGAGGCCAAGAAAGAAGATTGAGTTTCTGAGGCCTGGCTACAGAGCCAAGAGACAGAGGAACTCACTCAAGGACTTGGCTATGGTGAAATTATATTATCCATTTTCTAGCAAGGACGGATGAGAAGACCAGGCAATCATATCCTGCTTAATGCAGGAGCTGACAGTCACCTCTGTATGAATTCTCAGTCAAGGATTTGAGAAGTCCAAGATTGTCTAAGAGGTTTACACACACACACAACTTTTTCAATTAAATACTATATTGTGCTGCTTTCTTTGAACAATCTTATTGGAAAAGTATCAGTGGTCCTGTTGAACATTACAATAATGCTTCTTGGGTGGGAGATAAATAATTTGACCACAAAGTTGTATATATTCAGTCTGAAATTCGTGTTACTGAGGGTCGTTTTCACTGTACAAGCTCAAATATGCAATAAAAGTTGTAGCATACAAATTAAGCAGTTAGTGTCCAACAACTGACATTAAAGTTTGAGCATTCCAATGAAAAGGCCTAAACTAACAACCTCAAACTTTATTTACACACCCAACAGAAGTTTAAGAAATTATTATATATTTTTTGAATTCAGTATGAGTAATACAATAAAAAACAGCACCAGCTGCAGTAACGTTGCTCAGGTCCTCTTCCTTGAAGGGGCCAGTCAGTTCTTTGCCCCTGAGCCAACCCCTCGGTGTTTACAGATCAGAAGGAACTGGAAGGGTTCACCAAAAATGGCAGAAGATACTATATAATCTATGTGTGCCGTACATCCAATTGGAGGTCTAATGTGGAGCCATCACCACATTACTTGGTCCTCTTCAGATCTGCAAACACCACAGGGCTATGGGCGATAAGTGTTTTGGGACAAGGTAATATACTATATTGCAGTCTCTCTATCCCAGGCTGGAAGGCATGGAGGGGCTAGGCATGGTGAAGGCTTCAGGGATAGGGCGGGGCTGTGTTCAGCAGGGCACAACATTTTGGAACCTTCATATAGAAATGTATTGTGTAGAACCTGTGACATGTAGAGTAAGGATTCACGTCAGCTCTATTCATGACATTTCTATTTACAACATTTGAGTACTGAACGTGCCCCTGGAAGGAGTGCAGTCACTGGTCCTCCTGAGCGGTCCAATCAGGAAGTATTTTATACAGGAGTATTTACAGAGAACAAGAGGTGTGGGCTGTCTTTACTGCCTGCTCTTCAGGGCTTCCACCAGCCTATGGAGAGAGAGCAAACATTGTTGAGTAATAGTACATCAACATGCAGATGACATGATTCCTCATCACTAGGCTAAGGACCCTGGGACTAAACACCTCCCTCTGCAACTGGATCCTGGACTTCCTGACGGGCCTCCCCCCGGTGGTAAGAACACAGTCGCCATGCTGATCCTCAACACTGGGGCCCCTCGGGTGCGTGCTCAGTCCCCTCCTGTACTCCCTGTTCACTCATGACTGCATGGCCAGGCACAACTCCAACACCATTAAGTTTGCTGATGACACAACAGTGGTAGACCTGATCACCGACAAGACAGCCTATAGGGAGGAGGAGGACCTGACCATGTGATGCAAGGACAACAACCTCTCCCTCAACCTGATCAAGACAAAGGAGATGATCGTGAACTACAGGAAAAGGAGGACTGAGCATGCCCCCATTCTCATCGACGGGGCTTTAGTGGAGCAGGTTGAGAGCTTCAAGTTACTTGGTGCCCGCATCACCAACAAACTAACATGGTCCAAGCACACCAAGACAGTCGTGAAGAGGGCACGACAAAACCTATTCCCCCTCAGGAGACTGAAAAGATTTGGCATGGGTCCTCAGATCCTCAAAAGGTTTTTACAGCTGCACCATCGCCTGGTACAGCAACTGCTCGGCCTCCGACCGCAAGGCACTACAGAGAGTAGTGCGTACGGCCCAGTACATCACTGGGGCCAAGCTTCCTGCCATGCAGGACCTATATACCAGGCGGTGTCAGAGGAAGGCCCTAAAAATTGTCAAAGACTCCAGCCACCCTAGTCATAGACTGTTTTCTGCTATCGCACGGCAAGCGGTACCAGAGCATCAAGTCTAGGTCCAAGAGGCTTCTAAAGAGGCTTCTAAACAGCTTATACCCCCACGAGGACAGGACACATCTCTTCTACATGTGATAAAATAACCTCTGCTCTACCTCTTAATATGCTATGTGGTTATTATTTCACCCACAGTGAGTGGGACTCTGGTTAACCAACTGGAGATGACAGCGTGTTCTAGACCAGGAGAACTCAAATCGCTGATGTTAAATCCGGGTGTAGTAAATCGCTGTTGAAAAGAGCGTCTGCTACATGGCTATAATGTCAAGCAAACCCTCACCACTCCATGGCCTCGTCCAGGCCCGTGCCCTTGGTGGCGGAGGTCTTGAAGATCTGCCACTTCCTGTCTTTGAGGGCGGGGAGGCCCAGGGAGTTGGCCACCTCAGCCGGGGTCATGGACTGTTCCATGTCCTGCTTGTTTGCAAACACCACCAGGATGGCTTTCTTCAACTCCTCTTCCTGAAGAGACAAACACACACAACGTGAGAGAGAGAGTCATATGGAGAAAATACATTGAGCATTACTATTTGCCCAAAGTTGCACTCCAGAGCACCTCAACCAACGGTCAGTATACCTGCCTCATACACAAATTGACACCGGCACTCTTATCAATGCAATGAATGCAGGCCTATCCACACGACCTACCTCCAGCATGGTGACAAGCTCAGACTTAGAGATGCCCATCCTGTCTCTGTCACTGCTGTCCACCACGTAGATGACAGCATCCGTGTTGGAGTAGTAACAACGCCAGTATGGCCTGGGAGAGAGATACAAGTGTTTGAAGGAGAGAGACAAAGGTTAGAGGGAGAACGAAGGGCAGAAGCAAGGAGGCCAAACCCTCTAAATTGTAAAGAGGTATGGCACAATAATGTATGGAAAGTTGCGCTGTCTTGAGGAAGCGTCTGTCTACCTTTCACATTGAACAATGTCTATGTGTGTATACATAAACAGGAAACGCTTGTTGTGATACTCATATAAATGACCTGATACTCGTCTGTCCACCAAGATCCCACACCTGGAACTTCAGGTTCTTGTACGTCACCGTCTCCACGTTGAAGCCGATCGCTGTACGACACAATGGCAGAGATTTAAAAACCTTGAGCACAAATGGCAAAGAAAGGAATGCACTTTAACCACCCCTCTATTTATGGCATGTGGGAAGACTCATTCAACTCCTTTTGGAGCACACTAATGGATTGTCCATGTATGCTCCTGGAACTAGGCAACAGATCTTGTGTGAACAGTCTTTCGAAGTAGGAAGAAAAAAAAGAAGAAAAAAAAGTGAATTACTTGGAATGGTGGTGACCACCTCTCCGACCTGCAGGCGGTACAGGATGGTCGTTTTACCAGCTCCGTCCAACCCCAGGATCAGGATCCTCATCTCTTTGGTACCAAACAGGCCAGAGAAGAGACTGGAAAACCACCCACCTAGAGCATATGGACATGAGATGAGTTACACAGACAATCCGTGCTAGTATAGCCCATTCATAGACGTTAACTACCTTTAGCGCCAATTGATGAAGGTATCTTCTTCCAGGCTGACTTTTGTTAAGAGCCCCGACGCCTGCTATAAGTGTTGACAGACAAGCATCGCATGTGGTACGGTTTTGGAAAGTCACGCATCTTTCATATCGGCGAGGATTCATTTTCAAAACACAAAAAAAAGGTTAAATTACTATACACCTTTATGGCCGTGTGGGAACACTAAACCTATATCGCCACATTACAGAGCTTGTTTACGGAAGACAGACTGAGACCACCTGTGTAATTACCTATCTAGCGCTTCGAACACCTGATTGTAACTGGGGTGGAAGTGTAGTATGTCAACTCAGTAAGTGTATCCTTATTTGAAAGGTTATTTCTCGCTGATAAGAAAGGGCCATATGTTTTAGAAAACCGTTTAGGAAGCGATAATTGATGTTTTTAACGCTGTCAGAATTGTAGATCACACGGCTAGACGTGGGTGAAGCGAACCACTAGAGACCCTATGGAGAGAAGGGTTTTCCAGAGTTTCCCAACTGGTTTCCCAGTTTCCAGAAGGGATGCAGGTGGCAGGACACATAGTACCAGTAAAAAGTTAGGACACACCTACTCATTGTAGTGTATAGGTGCAAGGTTAGATGTTGGCGCAATGTAGAATTTCCCCCTTCTCCTTTTTTTTGGGACCAAAATATGCAATCCGCACTCCAACAGGCAGCAATACGCAGGCACAGCGTCTAGTCTGCCGGAAATTCACTCAAAACAATATGGTTTTCCAGAGCTAAGTTAGTGCTAACGTTAGTAACACTACTGTAGCGATTGAGGGGGAACAGTTGAACCAGGGCCTGAACCAGCAAGGGTAAGCACACCAGCTAATAACTAAACTCAACAAAAAAATAAACGTCCCTTTTTCAGGATCCTTTCTTTCAAAGATAATTGGATTTTTACGAATTATCTTAACAGATCTTCATTGTAAAGGGTTTAAACACTGTTTCCCATGCATGTTCAATGAACCATGAAACAATTAATGAACATGCACCTGTGGACACTAACAGCTTACAGACGGTAGGCAATTAAGGTCACAGTTATGAAAACTTAGGACACTAAAGAGGCCTTTCTACTGAACCTGAAAAAACACAAAAAGAAAGATGCACAGGGTCCCTGCTCATCTGCGTGAACGTGCTTTCGGCATGAGGACTGCAGATGTGGCCAGGGCAATAAATGGCAATGTCCGTACTGTGAGACTCCCAAGACAGTGCTACAGGGAGACAGGACAGACAGCTGATCGTCCTCGCAGTGGCAGACCACGTGTAACAACACCTGCACAGGATCGATACATCCGAACATCACACCTGCGGGACAGGTACAGGATGGCAACAACAACTGTCCGAATTGCACCAGGAACACACAATCTCTCCATCAGTGCTCAGACTGTCCGCAATAGGCCGAGAGAGGCTGGACTGAGGGCTTGTAGGCCTGTTGTAAGGCAGGTCATACCAGATATCACCGGCAACAATGTCGCCTATGGGCACAA
This sequence comes from Oncorhynchus clarkii lewisi, assembly GCF_045791955.1. Lineage (NCBI taxonomy): Eukaryota > Metazoa > Chordata > Actinopteri > Salmoniformes > Salmonidae > Oncorhynchus > Oncorhynchus clarkii. Next base: position 13,053,004 of record NC_092179.1, on the reverse strand, counting down.
ACCCACCGTCGCTGGACCAGGCAAAAAGTGCTCTTCACTGACGAGTCTCAGTTTTGTCTCACCAGGGGTGACGGTCGGATTTGTGTTTATCGTTGAAGGAATGAGCGTTACACCAAGGCCTGTACTCTGGAGCGGGATCGATTTGAATGTGGAGGGTGCGTCACGGTCTGGGGCGGTGTGTCACAGCATCATCGGACTGAGCTTGTTGTCATTGAAGGAAATCTCAGCGCTGTGCGTTACAGGGAAGACATCCTCCCCCCTCATGTGGTACCCTTCCTGCAGGCTCATCCTGACATGATCCTCCAGTATGATAATGCCCCCAGCCATACTGCTTGTTCTGTGTTTGATTTCCTGCAAGACAGGAATGTCAGTGAAGAGCCCGGATCTCAGTCCCATTGAGCACATCTGTGACCTGTTGGACCGGAGGGTGAGGACTAAGGCCATTTCCCCCAGAAATGTCAGGTGCCTTGGTGGAAGAGTGGGGTAACATCTCACAGCATGAATTGGCAAATCTGGTGCAATCCATGAGGAGGTGATGCACTGCAGTACTTAATGCAGCTGGTGGCCACACCAGATACTGACTTACTTTTGATGTTGACCCCCCTCCTCCCTTTGTTCAGGGACACATTATTCAATTTCGGTTAGTTACATGTCTGTGGAACTTGTTCGGTTTATGTCTGTTGTTGAATGTTATGTTCATACAAATATTTACACGCTAAGTTTGCTGAAAATAAACGCAGTTGACAGTGAGAGGACGTTTCTTTTTTTGCTGAGTTTATATTGGCTAGCTAGTGTCTTGCTGGCTATATCCTGTTCTGTCTGTGCCATAAAGGTCCAGACCTATTGGTAGACGTGAAGTCAGCATACAGGGAGGCTACACATGGTTACTATGATATACATACGTGTCACATTCCTGCATTTTAACTTTAAAAAGCTAGCTGAATACATAACTAGCGATAGATAACCAGTGATGAACCTTTGTCAACTATTCAGGTTGAGATTTAACGCTAAGTTAGCTGGGCTACAAGTACTCAGCGTGTTGGCACAGGGAGTTAGCAGTACAGCTAGCTTGCGACTGTCAGTATTTACGAATCACGACCAGTTAGTGATTAAAATGGACTCAGACTCAAGGGGATTTGATAGTTTGATCAACTTAATAACAGTAGCTGTCAGTGAGACGACAATAATTATTGCGTTTGTTTGTTTGCTACCTATTTATGTTACTTAGCAATTGACCCAATTGCATGGTTCGTAGCGGGAGCTGGCAGAATAGCTCGCGCATTCCCAGTATAGTTTTCAAACGAGATTAAAAATATATATTTTAAAAACGTACCCATTCTGAAGACACTAAACCCTTGATCAACTGTGTTGTAGATCTCGACACCGCACCGCTTCCCTAGTTGATGGAATTCAGTGACGTGTCGCAGAAACACGTCATAAATGGAAAATCCGGTTTCATTGTCAGTACATTCAACAACGGACATGTATTTTGAAATGTTAAATAGTTCAAACACAATTGCATGAAACTATAAATATTATTTGTTTTATAGCAAATTGTCCCCTTAGTATTTAGTTGCAAGTTCTGATAAAAAAAATACTATATTGAATGTGTGTTGATCAGGAACTAGAGACCTACAATGAGCTGTATTCAAGATGACAACGTTTCAAAACGTTTTGTCTTGTAGAAAGACCTCCAAATAGCACGTATAATACTGTGGATTCTTGAACGCACGCCAAAAGAACGAAATAATAATTGATGTACACTCTTTTTATACCTGAGTGGATGTGCATCTTTACATGGCCCTATGCAAAAGGAGCAGGCTATCATACACAAAGTAGACAGCTTGTGTTTCAACGGAATCAATCAATTTAACATTTGCAATTGTGAGTATGGATTTATTTCAACCAACGCGTAGCTAATGCATTACGAATGGCCTCCGCTCCGTGTCTGTACACGATTCTGTTCTCCTGCATCCCTTCGTCACAGAGTCAAGCCGGGGGTCGCTGACAGCTGAGCCGCAATGGTGGAGAAGTCCGACCGGGCACCGCTGCTGGACTGGGAGGAGGTTCCTCCCGCAGAGAAACGTGTTCCCACACCAGAACAGGAGAAGGACGTCAAGGGACCGAGCCCCGCCAACAATCGGGCGTTGGGATGCACTGCGCCGGGGATAGGGTGGAGCACCAGTCCGGGGGGTCCTGGGTCTTTCACATCAGCAGTCTCTAGCATAGACACATCCCTCTTATCCAGGAGCACGGTCCCCACCCCTGCGGAATGGGATGCCCAGTGTCTTGACAAGGATGACCATACCCCGGCCCCAGGACAAGGAGAGGTGCCGCACGATATCATGGTGAAATGGGAGGAAAAGGATCCGATCGTGGCCGTGTTTGTGGTGACATTTGATACAAGATCAGGTGAGTCGAGTCGAGACCTCGGATCTTTTTTCGTGCTGTGCTGCTGCCTAGAGAATGGTCACACCTGCATGGTCACACTAGTATATCAATTTGTAACATCTATAGGCCTATAGCATCCATGCATGTAATAATTATTTTTATTGTTCATTATAGGCCTACTGGTTATTGTTTGCAGAAATTGCATCAAAGAGCTTGGGATGGATTCATTTGAACTAGGCCAGAGAATTGATGACCCCAACCATGGGATGCAATGGTCATAATGTGGTATTCGCCTACGCCTTGAGGATGCTCTTGAACACAAAGACCTCTATATTCTTACTCAGGAACCCCAAAGTCACAGGGGATGTGTGAATTCTCTATGACCACACCCTAAAGGCATCCCCTGTCATTCACCTCGGAATATCGGAGAGAGATAAGCCATAGTAGACTAGATATACACATCTATTGATAATGTCTGACCACCGGCTTTACAACCAATGAGTTGTTATGTACGTATTCTTGAGACTGTCTGGGACTATACATTCTTAATGAGTGAGTAGGAGAGAGAGGGAATCAGCCTGTGGATTTCACTGCAGATTGAATGACTTTAATCAACGAGGGCATTGACTTCATTTGATAATGACGGCTTATTCCAAATAGTTTGAGGCCTATGGTTGATTGGTTGATCTACATGCAGATTTGCACAGATTTCCACCCCATTTTAGGACAGTTGTTGTGTTAACCATAGCTACAGTATTGCCTAATTTCACTCCCCTTTATGTGTGTGTTTACTGTTTAGGTAACATGTTAGAGTGGTGTCTGCCAGGGGACATGAACCTGGAGGGAGTAGAGTTCAAGGCTATGGCCAGCGGCTCCCACAGAGTCTCCAGCGACTTCATGCAAGTACACACGGCTGCATCACAATCATATTAACTGGATTCCTTTATTTTGAACCTATCCCGGGTGCATCTCAATAGTATAAAGTGGCATCCTTTCGTTGTATTCTATCCTGGATGCACCTCAGTAGTCTAATAGGCTGCCTGTCCTCGTCTCCTTCATTTAAACTCATTTGAAATCACAGGAACAGCCATGACAATAGGGAATGCTACCGGTGTCCTGTTCTCCTCTGCCGTGTTCTTTCATAGCAAAGCTGATGAATGAAAGCACACAAGTGAAGGCGAGGAGGAGCTTTTAGATGAAACATTTAGATGCACCCCCTGTGCCTCCTTGGCAGGACAGCAAAACTTTATATCTGATGGTCAGCAGAAACAACAGCCAAATGTCAGGGCAGTATGTTCCCTTGGCTTGACTCATGGTTCTTTCTCTGGCCCCCCACAGATACTTCCGTAAGGGCGGGTACTTTGGCCTGGCGTGCTTTGCCAACATGGTGGTGGAGAGTGTGGTGGAGAGGGGGGCAAGAATGAAGTCTGTTGGTATCCTGTCAACCTCTTACACCCTGCTGTACCGATACATGAGCTTCCTGGAACACCAAGTCAGGTAGAACCCGTTTAAGTTATGTTATCTGTCGATAATATCCATCCTCTCTGTTTTTTGCTCTCTGTCTTTGTCTCTCTCTTTCTCTTTTTTTGGTCGCTGTTTTTCACACACGCTCTTTCCCCGTCACTGTCTCTATTTCTATCACTGGATCTCTCTTTCTTATACTCTCTCTTCACCCTCTCTCCCCCTCTCCCAATCTTCCTCTGGATCTCTCTTTCTCTGTTTCTTGTGCTCTATATCCCCCATGCTCTCTTTCACTCTCTCATATCCTCTCTCATGTCAGTCTCTCTTTCTTTCTCCTCAAGTCACAGTCGTCTGTGCTGGTATTTATAATTATCTCATGCATTAAACATGGTGTGTGAGAGTCAAGGGGTGTCAGATATCCTGCTCAACAAGACTCTAAAGTATGTTTGTGTACAAAATAGGCTGAGTCTGAAAGTGGCACCCTATTCCCTATATAGTGCACTACTTCTTTTTTTTTTTTGAATTTTACCCCTTTTTTTCCCCAATTTCGTAGTATCCAATTGTTGTAGTAGCTACTATCTTGTCTCACAACTCCCGTACGGGCTCGGGAGAGACGAAGGTTGAAAGTCATGCGTCCTCCGATACACAACCAACCAAGCCGCTGCTTCTTTAACACAGCGCACATCCAACCCGGAAGCCAGCCGCACCAATGCGCCGGAGGAAACACCGTGCACCTGGCCACCTTGGCTAGCGTACACTGCGCCCAGCCCGCCACAGGAGTCGCTGGTGCGCGATGAGACAAGGACACCCCTACCGACCAAGCCCTCCCTAACCCGGGGGACGCTAGGCCAATTGTGCGTCGCCCCACGGACCTCCCGGTCGCGGCCGGTTACGACAGAGCCTGGGCGCGAACCCAGGACTCTGATGGCACAGCTGGCGCTGCAGTACAGCGCCCTTAACCACTGCGCCACCCGGGAGGACCCCTTAGTGCACTACTTTTGACCAGAGACAAAAGTTGTGCTGGCAACCTCTGGTCAAAGATAGTGTACTAATAGGGAATAGGGTGCCAATTTCAGACTCAGCCTATTTTGTACACAAACATACTTTAGAGTAAAAAACAGCACTTTCTCTTTTTCTCTCTTCCTCGCGCTTCCTCTTTTTAGGCTCCCATGAGAGTAAATGTGATTCCTGTTGATCTGTTCTATTGCATAGTTATCACATGGTATGGTTAAACATTTGCATTTTTGTAGCTGCTTACAGAAGTATATGAGTTCCCTTAAAGCCTATGTAAACCCCATTGTTGGGATCCAATAAGGCGGTATACCTTATTATAATATGTAATAAATCATCTTAAATCTGCAATATGTAACTTTTGGGGCGACCTGACCGAGGATTGATTTTAGGAAACCCTGGTTTACATGGTACAATGATTCTCTACACTATACTTGCTCGTTTTGTCACATAAACTGAAATTAGGCTAACTATTAGAATTGTATCAACCAGGAAATGGTAGAGTGATTTCTGCGTAGTGCATCTTTAATATTATAGAAGAATATGTAATAAAAATACAAATAAAAAGCAACATTTTAATTTGCAGTATGTAAACTTAACATGATGAACAGGAATTACATTTACTCACACTAATAAACCACGCCTCCTGAAAATAACCTAAAGATTACATAAAAAAATACCCACCTGCTAGGTCAACCAGCATGAGAGTAAAAATAACCAATTGATGGTTAAATTAACCCATGTTTGGGTAATCCCAATTTGTTGGGCTATACATGTAACCCAATTGGCTGGGTCAAAATAACCCAACATATGTTCTGTCCATTATTTAACCAGCTCTGGGTTACTAAATAACCGAAATTGGGTTGTTTTTAGCCCATCAATCAATCAAATTGATTTATAAAGCCCTTCTTACATCACCTGATATCTCAAAGTGCTGTACAGAAACCCATCCTAAAACCCCAAACAGCAAGCAATGCAGATGTAGAAGCACGTGTGCCGGGTGGAGATTATAACAGAACATGGCCAAGATGTTCAAATGTTCATAGATGACCAGCAGGGTCAAATGATAAACATCACAGTGGATGTCGAGGGTGCAACAAGTCAGCACCTCAGGAGTAAATGTCAGTTGGCTTTTCATAGCCGATCATTAAGAGTTTCTCTACCACTCCTGTTGTCTCTAGAGAGTTGAAAACAGCAGGTCTGGGACAGGTAGCACGTCCTGCGAACAGGTCAGGGCTCCATAGCCGCAGGCAGAACAGTTGAAACTGGAGCAGCAAGGGAGGGAGGGAGAGAGGGAGAGAGAGAGAGAGAGAGACTACTGCAGCATAAATACTGGAGGCTGAGAAAGGAGGGGTCGGGAGACACTGTGGCCATATCCGATGATAGGGCTAAACAGGCAGGATATAACCCCACCCACTTTGCCAAAGCGCAGCCCCCACACCACTAGAGGGATATCTTCAACCACCAACTTACCATCCTGAGACAAGCCACAAAGATCTCCGTCACGGCACAACCCAAGGGGGGGCGCCAACCCAGACAGGAAGATCACATCAGTGACTCAACCCAGTCAAGTGACGCACCCCTCCAAGGGACGGCATGGAAGAGCACCAGTAAGCCAGTGACTCAGCCCCTGTAATAGGGTTAGAGGCAGAGAATCCCAGTGGAGAGAGGGGAACTGGCCAGGCAGAGACAGCAAGGGCGGTTCGTTGCTCCAGTACCTTTCCGTTCACCTTCACACTCCTGGGCCAGACTACACTTAATCGTAGGACCTACTGAAGAGATGAGTCTTCAATAAAGACTTAAAAGTTGAGACTGAGTCTGCGTCTCTCACATGGGTAGGCAGACCTTTCCATAAAAATGGAGCTCTATAGGAGAAAGCCCTGCCTCCAGCTGTTTGTTTAGAAATTCTAGGGACAGTTAGGAGGTCTGCGTCTTGTGACCGCAGCGTATGTGTAGGTATGTACGGCAGGACCAAATCGGAAAGGTAGGAGCAAGCCCATGTAATGCTTTGTAGGTTAGCAGTAAACCATGAAATCAGCCCTTGCCTTAACAGGAAGCCAAGCCCATCCCTTTTTAGTGTGAGTAGCATGCTCATCTGTTGTTTCAAGGACACTACTGTTGCATTGATAAGCCAGGATGGATCCTGACATGAGGTCTACTCTGCATGCATAACTCACATTTTCAGTCGTCAATGTTATACACACAGATTGCAATTTAGATGTCAACCCTTAGTAGAGTTGAAGAGAGAATGCTGAATGCTGAGAACCCTACTCCCAATCCTAATTTATCATTAGGGGGGATGGGAACAACTGTTCCTGTATCAGTGTTTAGGAGCAACTTCTACCTACTCTGTTATTATAGCGTGACAAGGAGAGACCCCATTACGGTAATCTACCTCCAGACTCCTAAACAGACCCATTCCCTGACAGATACACAATGGCTTTACATTAGATAGCTATAAATTAGCCCAAATCTTACGTTACCACTGGTTCGGTTAATCTTTGGTTAAAATGGACCATATTTTGGGATTAACCCTTCAGAGGTGATATTTGAACCCCCTGATGTGAATCTCTATCCCAGTCTCGTTCTTTCGTTCTGCCTGTCTTTTCCTGTCCATCTCAGGCCCTTGCTCGAATATATTGACCTGCATGCATTCTGCTTACATTGCCTCTATGACTTTCAATTTGTGTGTGTGTGTGTGTGTGTGTCTGATCCAGGCTCCAGTTGAAAACTCCTGGCCAGTACTCTCCCCTGGAGGCGTTCTTTGAGGATAAGAGATCAGTGCTGCCCCCCGATGGGGAGAGTGTGGTTACTGCATGTCCTGGCAGTGCCTGGGGAGCAGCAATCAACCACTGCATGCACCCTGAGATGAAGGTGAGAGGTTGTGGTTTACTATTACGGGAATATGAAATGGTTTTTCAGGTGGTAGGGTCCTGCGTGTGTGTCATTGTGCTGCTAGTATTGATGGTGGTGATGATGATAACAGTAGCTCTCCTCCTCCCTCCAGATCACCCACCCAGCTGGCTGCATGTCTCAGTTCATCCAGTTCTTTGGGGAGCAGATCATGGTCCTGTGGAAGTTAGCTCTGCTGAGGAGACGTATCCTCATCTTCTCTCCTCCACCTGTAGGGGTGGTCTGTTACAGAGGTGAGGGGGAGCACTAACGCATGCACGCGCACAGACACACTGACACGGATGCAAGCACAGACACAGACACACACACGGACACGGATGCAAGCACAGACACAGACACGGATGCAAGCACAGACACAGACATACACAGTAACTTCTCAGTTGCGTTTGTTTTCTTCATGCTCAAAAGAACACAATGCCTACTCACCTATGTACTTTTAAACATACACTTTTATATACATATTCATTAACTTTCTCTATTTCCTGTCCTCCCTAGTGTACTGCTGCTGTTGCCTGGCCAACGTGTCCATCCCGGGGGTGGGCGTGGCCGTGCCAGAGTTCCGCCCCTTCTTCTATGTCAACGTGGCAGACATCGATACCCTGGATACGGAACTGTCCTACGTAGCGTGTGAGTGTCTGGAGTCAGGGAATAGGGCATTTTCATAGTCTTAAACTTCCCTTTTAATTCATCTACACTGATCTGAAAACTGAAGATGGGTGAAAGCAATATGGTGGATGCATTGTAGGGTTTTGTTATCACTTCTACAACCAGTCTATTTCTTTCACATCTATGAGAGACTGAGCGGAATACACTTGAGACTTTTTACCCTCATTACACTAAACCTGAGGGGCTTGTGTGTGTAGGCACCACAGAGAAGATCTTTGAGGAGAAGCGGGACCTGTATGATGTCTATGTGGATAACCAGAATGTGAGGACGACCAGAGAGAGTCTGAAGCCTTTACTGCGGCTCAACACTGCAGACCGAGAGAAGTACCGCAGACTCACTGAACAGAGGTACAGTACAGTCTGCAAAACAAGCTGAGGGGGAGAGTGTTGTTAATGTTATCTTCTTGTAGTCGATACAGAGGATATAAGTGATGATAATAATGACAGCATTGTGTTTCCAGGCAGATGCTGTTATATTCTCAGGAGGAGAATGGAGACTGTGTGTCCAGTGAAGAGGACCACTTCATTCTGTGAGTGTATTACACCAGGACCCAGTCTACAACTGGCGTTATAAAGAACCCTTCAAATTTGAATTATTATTATTTTGATTTTTTTTTACATTTAAGCAGTTTATTTCTACATATAAACTAAATACAAATGTCCATGAAAACATTGTAAAAAATATTTTTTAAGTATTTCTTATTTTTAAAGTTACTTTTCCTTACCGTTGTAGGTTTTTCCTGGAGCAGAATAACCGCATCTTCCAGACGCTCAGTGAGGTGGCAGGGAGCCCTGAGCCCATCCTAACCCAGGAGAGTGTGAGGGCCATGGGGCTAGACCCTCACGGAGACAGGCTCTTCCTGCTCCACCTGCTGGAGACATACGGCTATGACAGCCTCCTGGTCACCGATCACCCTTGCTGCAGCTGAGGCCAGGGTGGCACACTGACTGACATACAGGGTCCTACACACTCAGACACACAGACTCAATACAGACAGTCTGGAGTCTGGACTATGAGAGGTCAGAATACTTTGGCAAGGCTGAGACCAGAGCCTGTATTCATAAAGCGTCTCAGTAGTGCTGATCTCAGATCCGTTTAGCCTTTTAGAGCTCATTGAATAAGACAGGGGGGACCTGATCCTAGATCAGCATTCCTACTCCGATGCTTTATGAATATGGGAGACCCTCAGGCCAAAAAAAATGGAGAGAGTCACTGAACAAGAAAAGACTAATGGAGTTTGGTTCTTGGTACTGTCCTATAACATTCATGGATGCTCAGTCTGGACTGTTAACCATCGCCTTCCTGCCTGTCAATAAAATGTACAGTACCGAGGAATGTCATTCACGTCTATCCCCAACCCTCTTTTTCTGGAGGAGTGGAGCCAACCACAAACATCCTGGAACTCTGGAGATTCTGTGCCTATGAGCAGGAACTTACCAAGGAAGTCATGCTTAGGTTTCCTTATGTTTTCAAATGGGGAGTCAAATCTAAAGTCTGTGGTCATGTCCTCAAACCGAGGGAGGATTTGTCACTCCTCTTAATAGGACGTGTATGTTTTTTGAGAGAAGAAATCACCAAGCTTTTTGTCTGTAAATAGAAAGGGATCTGTAGAATGTGTTTTATTATAAAATGATCCCATTAAGTCACTGCTAAGCCCAGAACCTCTGTGGTCAGCATTGTATAGAAATGGCCATCAACACCATCCATAATCATTTGGTTTCTGGTGAAAGAGGGGTCTGGACTCACCAGCACACTTTCTTATGATGTCCAACATAGAAATGTAACAACTTTATATGACTTTAAAAATGTACCTTTAAATCACCTCTGTTTGACCAAGAGGTTTTGGGCTCAAATCTAAACGTATGCTTTTGTGTGTTTCCGCAGTTCTCTATGTCAAATACACAAAGAGTGAAAAATGTGAATGAGCTGGTGGCTCAATGGTTAAATCCCATCCTTGAGACCAAGAGGTTGTAAGTTTGAACCTAATTTCCTATACTATCGTGTACGTTTCAGCAACTCGATGTCAAACATACAAAGAGTATGGTATAAAATGTAATGAAGGTGGTGGTGCAATGGTTCAATTACTGCCTTGAGACCAAGAGGTTCTAGCTTCAAACCTCGTCTACTTAGCTTTTGTGTACATTTCCGCGACTTTAATTGTCAAACATACAAAGAAGTGTAAACAATGTGATGGTGGTGTAGTGGTTCTATCTCTACCTCAACGCTTAGAGGTTGTGGGTTCAAAACAAAAAAAAATCTGCTTTTGTGTGTGTTTCCGCAACTCTCGGTGTCAAACATACATTGTGACTGTCAGAAATACAAAGAAAAACATATCTACAGTAATGGACAAGTGGAGGCTGGTGGGGGGAGGACGGCTCATAATAATGGATGTATTGAAGTTAAGGGAATGGTATCAAACACATGGAAACTATGTGTTTGATACCATTCCATTAATTCCGCTCCAGCCATTACCACAAGCCCGTCCTCCTCAATTAAGGTTCCACCAACCTCCTGTGATGGAGACACTTTACATCAATGTTGGTAAACTGTGAATGACTGAGGGTGGCAGGTAGCCTAGCGGTTATGAGCGTTGGACCAGTAACCGAATGGTCGCTGGTTTGAAGCCCAATACCGAATAAGTGAAAAATCTGTCAATGCCCTTGAGCAAGGAACTTAACCCTAATTGCTCCTGTAAATCGCTCTGAACAAGAGTGTCTGCTAAATTACAAAAAACATTTAAATAAAAATGTAAACAAAATAATTGTCTGGCTTTTTAAAAAATTATGCTCTTTATTGATTCATCCGAACTGTTCACATCAGAAATCATTACATAATTGACGGTGCTCCCTTCACATAGGGAAGAGCAGGAAGCCACTGAAGGTGTAGTTATTAGAATTATCAAAGAGCCTCCTGCCTGAGGGGAGACGCATGTAGATCACATCCCCCTCCTCCAGCTCTAGAGTCAATGCATTAGACCTGTACTGAAGATCTCCATGGATACCATATTAGTTATTTAACAGAACTCTCGTCATTGTGGTAAAGATATACACACATGAATGCGATGTGAGGTAATCCATGGCAGTGAATCTGATGTAGTAGACTCCTCTCACTGGTGCTGTGAAGATACCTGCATCAGAGGAGGGAAGGATCAGCCCTGTTAATACCTGGTTCTAACATGCAGTCTTTGTCCTGACGTTGTCCACATTCTGATTGTGCCCACATTCTAAATGACGCAGTGTGATGTGATCAGATCTTAAAAGTGTAAAAAGACAAGATGAGGGCGCATGTTAACAGCAGGTATAAACACCTTCTCGGGTTACAAACAAGTGCAGCACTTCTGACTGGAAAACAATACTCCTTTTCTGTATCGGTTATCCCTGCGTTCACTCTCTTCAGCTCCTCCCTCCCTCTCACTGACACTCCGCCTGGCTTCCAAAGCTGTGATTACAGGAAAGGACTCATTAGTAAATGTAACATTTGTTAAACCTACCTTAAGTATAATGTTTTTTAGTTTTTTTTACAAAGTTTGATTACCTGTGTTGCCACTCACTGGATGTCACAATGGCCTCCAGGGCTAAAATAATATGAAAGGAAACACATGAGAAATAGGCATAAAATAAACTGCTGACAAAAAATATATGTTTTTAATTTTAATCAACACATGAGAAACAGTTGTTGGCCAAATTACTTGAAACTGCATTCTCTCTCTTTAGCTCCACTTCCTCCTCACTGGCTTTCAGTATGGCACTTATGGCTGCAATTATGGTCAGAAATTCTCAAAATCTTTTGGGGCTCTATTCAATCCGTGTCACAGAAGTTCAGCGTTACAGCGTGACTGAAAAGCAACACGTTCTCGCGTTAGCGAATACTGCATTCTGTCCACTTATCTACACACATACAAAACGTAGTTAGGCACTGCAGGAGAAATGTAACATGTTTGTGATGTAACAGGAGAAAAATAATGTTGAGGATACTGATGAAGTAAAAAACGTACTACCACATACTATTGGTCATGTAGTGTATTTAGTGGAAGGTCTCCATCTCCATAAAATGTGTAGACTTAAAAGTTTTCCATAGGAATATATTTACTTAAAGACATGCTCCTGTACTTTGGTGAAAGTACTTTTTAAACCTCCCACTTTGGGCTGAATGTGTTCATACATGCATAATCTATGAGAATTATTATTATTTTTTTTACATCAATTAGCTACGAAATCCCTAGATTGAAAGCGACTTTTCTAGAAGCTGTGCTGCACTTCCCTACATTTCCCTCCACGTGGGCCAGCCTCCTGGCAATTCGAGTTCTAGCCAATGAGCTTCAGCCTTTCGTATCTGAGCAAGAGCTAGCAAGAGGCCTGCCCAGCGTTATCCAATGTTGTTGCAGGGCGGACCCAACGACTCAGTGGCCACAGCAGAGAAAGGTTGCAGCCTATTATTATAAGCCAGCGGGGCACCGGTCTATGGCCCCTTACATCATTGGGCGAAAGCGGGGAGAGAGGAGCGCCCTTCTCAAATGGAACAGTAATCTGAGCCGCTCTGTCATTTTGTCAACAAGGCAGCAAGGTGCATCTTCCAGAAAAATCTCTCTTTTCCATAAACTAAAATGTTAGAATTTTCAAAAAATGTCTCATTGTGAAGACAGATAAAAGTATTTTTATCAAAAGCAATCCCTTTCAATCATCGAGTTTTTACACAAAATACATCTCATTGCCAGCCCATTACGGTATCCAGAGAGCCCCAAAAGTATTAGGACAGTGACATTTTTGTTTATTTTGGCTCTGTACTCGAGTACTTTGGATTTCAAATGATACAATGACTATGGGGTTAAAGTGCAGACTGCCAGCTTTAATTTGAGGGTATTTTCATCCAACATTTAGAAATTGCAGTACGTTTTGTACATAGTCCTCCCCATTTTAGGGGACCAAAAGTATTGGGAAAAAAATTATCTTATGTGAAATTAAAGTAGTAGAAAGTTCCAGAATCATGGTAGCATCCACATGAATGTAGAAGTGTTTAGAAACATACTATATTCTTATTTACAATACAAGTGACTCCAAAATGACATAATATATTAATTTACCATACATTTCTATTTGGAACAAAATAATCTGAAACATAACGAAAAACAAACAGCAAATGCATCCAACAAGGTTGTAGAGTCACAAGCTTGATGTAACCATTGCATGCTAGGAATATGGGAGCAAATATTTTGCACTACTTTAATATCTATATAAGTGAATATGTCCCAATACATGGGTCCCCTAACATGGGGGGACTATGTACAACACGTGCTGTAATTTACAAACAGGTCACCCGATATGGATGAAAATACCCTTAAATTAAAGCAGATAGTCTGCACTTTAACCTCAGTCATTGTATCATTTCAAATATGTCACTATCCCAATACTTTTGGAGCTCACTGCATCTCATTAAGGCCTTAACACTGAACACAAGTGCAGAGACTGGGGGATAGCTTGTGTTTGAACACGGAGGCTGTTTGAGCGAGAGGCCTCGCTGTCATTGACAGCCATCCCGTTTCTATTTGCGACACTCCCGTAACCATTATCAGTGACACTTTCGTTGCCATATATGACCGTCTCCTTGCCATTGCCAACCATGGCGTTGTCCTTAACCACCATCCCATTTTCATCACCTTCATCACCTGTCCCTTAGAAGGGGACCCTAGACAAGGCCTTCACATCCTGGGGAAAGGGCAGGGATGGACATGTGGAGGTGAGGTGTGGAACCTCTAGAATGCCCCCCCTCCATGCCCTCTCCCCTCTGTTGGCCCGGAGGATCAGGGCGGAGTGGCAGTCTAGACACACCTTGTTCACCTTGTTGCCATCGTACTCCAGAGTTACTTTGTTGTCTGAACACCTCCAACACACCACCTGACAGACAGGTGGACACACAGGAAGTCATGGTCATATCGGTCTGGTTATGTTAGAAAGAACGGAAGTACAACACTGAACGTGAATGCCATTTCAACTAATCATAACCTCACCCCAGCCTTAGGTAAAGTGAATGTGAAGTGTGTGTTGTGTGTACGTGTGTGTTAACTCACACAGCCACAGGCTCTGCAGTGGTGTCTCCATCGGGTGAGGGCGTTGAAGGGTTCGCTACACTTCATACACATGGTCACCTCATTGTCCCTGATCCATCGAGGGGCACGCCGACCCAGCTCCTCCATCTGTTCACGCACACAGGAACAAAGACCAACACTCAAAATCAGTTCAGTCTCGCCATGTTGTTTTACCACCCGTACATGCAAGAGGATCTCAAATTAGTTGTTTCTCCTTCCCTTTTGCTAAAAGATCAGTTCCCCTCCACACCCATTTGCCTGTGATTTATCCCTCTATATTAATTCTGGAGCATACCGTACAGATGGAGGAACACACACAAAAGAATGGAAGAAAACATTCTATCAGTCTCTGTTTTGCACAAAAATAAAGGATCCTTACAGATACCTCTACTTCTTTAGAAGTTGACTTAAAAGTCTCATTCTTCTGTCGGAAAACATCAATAGTGTCCTGGAAAGCCTGAAAGTACAAGGCACGTCAGACCATGTGTACTCTCTCTATATACTCATCATGTGCCATTGGTCATTTAAACATGTTTCAAAATATGACAAAGCACTGTTACCTTTAACCAGTCCTCTTTGTCTTGTTCAGAGCTGGAAAGACAAAGCCACATGTTAACATTTATACAAAACATATACACATCCATCCAAGACCTTCAGGTGAGTTATATTATTGTGACACCCCCCCCCCCCCCCCCTCACCTAGCCTGTAGGTCCAGGGTCCTCTCCAGGGTCATCTCCTTGCCAGACACCTGGAAGGTGTGGGGGTGGTGTTCGTTGGTGGTGCGCTGCACCGTCATGCCCTCCAAGTCAATCCGTGTGCCGCTGCCCCCCCAGGCTGAACCGAGGAGTGCAGCACAGCAGCATGTTGTTGAACTGGATGGACAGCAGGGGGGCAAGAAAGACATGAGGGTTTTAAGTATGAGCCACAAGAGTCTCCTGAATGAGCCGTTAATGCAGGAGTGTCAAACTCATTTCACGGAGGGCCGAGTGTCTGCGGGTTTTTGTTTTTTTGCCTTTTAATTAAGACCTAGACAACCAGATGAGGGAGTTGCTTACTAATTAGTGACCTTAATTCATCAAGCACAAGGGTGGAGCGAAACCCCGCCCTCTGTGGAATGAGTTTGACACGTGTGGGTTAAATGGATGGATGTTCAGTGGTTCCTAGTCAGTGAAGTGCAAGATTCTGGCAAAATAGAGATGATTTCAGTTCACATTATACATAGAAGAAAATCATGTCTGTTCTACACTATACATAGCAACATTATGTAATGTTGCGTATTCCTAAACTCCATAAGGTCTCCATTGGGAAAGAGGTGGTCTGACCTCAATGGGACTTCCTGGTAAAATGAAAGGTTAAAATATTGTGAGCTGGTCTAACCAGGAAGAGGTGTCTCTCCATGGCAGAGTTCCTGGCAGCCAGCATCAGGATGCATCCCTCCCTGATGAAGTCATTGGAGGGGTTCATCACGTCCTCCTCCCCCAACATCTCGTAGATCTCCAGCAGCTTCTTCAGGTTCTCCTAGAGGACAACGCGGCAGAACAGAGGATGTTAGACAACAAAGCAGATCCCAAACTTCTGTCCCAACCGATAGCAAAATTACAAAGTACAGATGGTAGTGGTTAACAGTAGTAACCTCTATGCCTAAAGAGAAATGGTATCTAGATATACTGTACTGACAATTGCTATCTGCAGTAAGTAGAGGATTAGCATATTAGTTCTGCACGTACTGATTGGCGGATGGCGCTGTTGGAGTGTGTTGCTGCCATGGAGATGACCTGCAGAGACTCTGAAGGCAGGCAAAGAGATCAACACCGTATTGTTTTAGAAAAGCAAAACCACAAAACCCCTAAACCACAAAACCTAATCTATTATGGTTTCTGTGAAAGTTACTACAAGTCTGAGCAAAAGTGATGACACTGCGTGAGTCTTGGCTAGTAAATGAGGACTACCTGAACTCTGCTACAGTAAGAGTGAGGCCGGTCTTTGTGGATCTACTGTATGTAGGACTATGTCTATGCTACAGTAAGAGTGAGGCCGGCCTTTGTGGATCTACTGTATGTAGGACTATGTATTTGCTACAGTAAGAGTGAGGCCGGCCTTTATGGATCTACTGTATGTTGGACCATGTCTATTCTACAGTAAGAGTGAGGCCGGCCTTTGTGGATCTACTGTATGTTGGACCATGTCTACGCTACAGTAAGAGTGAGGCCGGCCTTTATGGATCTACTGTATGTTGGACCATGTCTATTCTACAGTAAGAGTGAGGCCGGCCTTTGTGGATCTACTGTATGTTGGACCATGTCTATGCTACAGTAAGAGTGAGGCCGGCCTTTGTGGATCTACTGTATGTAGGACTATGTCTATGCTACAGTAAGAGTGAGGCCGGCCTTTGTGGATCTACTGTATGTTGGACCATGTCTATGCTACAGTAAGAGTGAGGCCGGCCTTTGTGGATCTACTGTATGTTGGACCATGTCTACGCTACAGTAAGAGTGAGGCCGGCCTTTGTGGATCTACTGTATGTTGGACTATGTATTTGCTACAGTAAGAGTGAGGCCAGCCTTTGTGGATCTACTGTGTGTTGGACTATGTCTATGGTACAGTAAGGCAGGTGTCAACTCACTCTCTGCATGTCATCATCAGGCAGTCTCTTGAGGTAGTCTCTCAGCAGCATCTCATAACGAGGTAGCCTCTGGACCGGCTCCAACATGTGGTGCTGCATGGTCAGACTACCACACACCTCCCGACTCTGGAAGATAACAGAAAATCAACAACAGGGCAAGATTGACTAAATGTTTCAACCACTGGAAATTTAGCACCTATTGATTTTCATTAGGGGAATGGTGAAATCCAGATTAAGAGAATGAATAAGATATTCATCACTACTGTGGACGGTTCTGACTTAGAATATGTGGACATCGGCGATGTCATTTACAAAATAGCCTCCAACACTCTACTCAGCAAATTGGATGCAGTCTATCACAGCGCCATCTGTTTTGTCACCAAAGCCCCATATACTACCCACCACTGCGACCTGTATGCTCTCGTTGGCTGGTCCTCGCTACCTATTTGTCGTCAAACCCACTGGCTCCAGGCCATCTGTAAGTCTTTGCTAGGTAAAGCTCCCCCTTATCTCAGCTCACTGGTCACCATAGCAACACCCACCCGTAGCACGCGCTCCAGCAGGTATATTTCACTGATCATCCCCAAAGCCAACACCTCCTTTGGCCGCCTTTCCTTCCAGTTCTCTGCTGCCAATGACTGGAACGAATTGCAAAAATCACTGAAGCTGGAGACATATCTCCCTCTCTAACTTTAAGCATCAGCTGTCAGAGCAGCCTACCGATCATTGCACCTGTACACAGCCCACCTGTAAATAGTACACCCAACTAACTTGTAATTAATTTGCCACTATGGCCTATGTATTGCCATACCTCCCTAATCTTACATTTGCACACACTGTATATAGATTTTTATATTGTGTTATCGACTGTATGTTTGTTTATCCCATGTGTAACTCTGTGTTGTTTGTGTCGCACTGCTTTGCTTTATCTTGGCCAGGTCGCAGTTGTAAATGAGAACTTGTTCTCAACTGGCCTACCTGGTTAAATACTGGCCTACCTGTATATCCTGTATGACGTTCCTGAATGGTGCGGACCTCTCCGTCCAGACTCTAAGCAGCTCCATGGCGTGGTCGAAGCTCATCACGTACTCAGCATACATCCTGAGGAAGGGAGCATGCTGCTGCATGACATCACCCAGACGAGGGCTCACAGACCTGTGGGGTCAAGGGTCGGAGATCAAAGTTCAAAAAAATGATTATTTAATCAGTTTAGATATGCTAGCGATTTAATGTAGGAATGTTAAAACTACTGTGGTCTTTGTGAGGCCGGATGAATTACATAAAATATAACCATATTTTTAATTGAATAAAAAGGTTCCAATCCAATCATGTCCTTCAGTCCCATTATAGATAAGGACTTCCATTGCATCATCTATTTGGGTTGTCTCACCATTGGCCCATGTGTGTCTCCAGGTCTGGCAGTAGGAACTGGCTGTGGAAGGTGTGGATGGAGGAGATGTTGGAGAAGATGGTCCTCACCACATCTAAAGGGAACAAGCCTACCGCCTCCTCAGTCAACCGGGCACAGAACACCTGCACACACATGTTAAAACACCGCTAATCACCACATACTGATCAAGTCATGTGGTGATAACTACAGAGGATGAACAGGAACAGTGAAGTTGACAGTGACACACTGACCTGGTCTAGCAGGTGAAGGCGGGCAACATAGGCCCTCTCTGTGAGTAGAAGCTTGTTGGCAATCTTATACAGCTTCTGTTCAGTGGAGTCCTGCAACCTCACCTCCTCACTCCCTCTCTTCATCTTCTTCTCTTCTGTAGATCACTCCTGAAGCATGGCCTCCTCCGTCCCAGTCGCAGCTCTGTGAGAGGGGGAAAGTTCCACGTTGAGCCCTGTATCCATCTTCCATCCGTCTCCTACATGGCCGTTGACCAGTACAGCGTCCCACATCAGGTCCAAACCGTACATATTTATGGGAGAGATTTCCCTCGCTCTGCCCTCCCTACAGGCCACTACTTCTGCCCTGTCTGGACTGTGAGCATTCAGTCCTGTGTGTGAGCTGTCGGTAGGCCCACTGCCTGGGTCTCTAGGCTGGCCCAGGCTTATAGAAGTGGTGGTATGTGTTGGGCTGCTGTTAGCTGATCTGAGCACAGACTGGTTTTCCTCAAGGTGAATGAGGTCAGGCAGGCTGCAGGGTGATCCTGCCATCAGTCTATATCTCTTTATCCTGGCTCCAGGGCTTCTCAGCTGGTTCAGCCTGGATCCCGCTCCCTTCCCTGGGGACTGAGATCCTAGTCCACCCTGTATGGAGCTCTTTCCTGGGCTGTGGATTCCTAGTCCCTTTCTTGGGCCCTGGGTCCCTGGTGGTACCCCCTTCACCGGTCTATGGCTAGGCCTGGTCCCAGGACACTTTCCTGGGCTGTGGACTGCTAGCCCCCTCCCTTAGGGTCCTGATTCCTTCCCTTTGAGTAGAGCTCCTCTTGGCCCCTGGACAGGGCTCTTCCCAGGGCTCTGGAGATGGGCAGGTTGAGGAGACACTGCAAACAAGGAGGGAGGAGGGGGAAGTTGAGTAAGGGATCTATCCTAGCCTGGTTCCAGAACAAAAATATAAACGGTAATGATGCTCCCACAGCTACAGTACTGTACACAGAGCCACATGTACTGCTGCTCAGTTCTGAGGGAGAGCGAGACACTGGACACCTACAAGTGACATACAGTAAGGGTACGAGGAAGTTAATCTAGTTTGAACAGTCCATCCTCTGATGGTATACTTACAAAATCAATCTGTAATCGACACCCCTGTGACATTGGTTGGAGGGGCAATCTGTGTTTGCTACATCCATTTCTGGACTTTGAGATTGGTGAAATGTGCCCATTGATTTCTTGAATAATGTAACTTGCAGATGACTCATGAGCTTGGTTCAACCGTCTTACCTCGACGGAATGCAAAATGTAAGCGTGTACTTGTAAACAAAACACTATAGCCTCAAATGGTTAAAACTATAGTTTTGGTCTATTATATTAATTATATTGTTTAAATTGGGTTGACTAATGAGTGAATTGTCTGTAAAACGGAATAAACAGTAAAAAAAAAATATATATAATAAAAGAAAGTGTTTGGGCAGGAGAATGGTCTGTCACCTTGTTACAGAATTCATAATGGGTGTAGCGCACTGCTAGACCCTTCTTTACTCCAAATGTGGTGCCTCTGAATTCCTTTGTGAATGAAGTGGCCTCATTTTTTATTATGATAAAGAGGACATTGTTCTTTAACTGAAGTCGTTAGCTCGCTTATTCTAAGAGTTTCCAATGCTTTCAGGCGTTTTCCCAATGATGTCAGGAGAAATGAAATACTAACAACTGCATTCCTGGACAAAACGATGCCAAGCTTTGTGATATTATTAACAATGCCAGGAATCAAAGTGAAACAGCTAAATTCCCCAAACGTCGATGAGATAGATGGTGTTTCTCCCAGTCACCAGACTGCTTTTCATTCTCACTTCTCTCAAAGTGTTAAACATTTCTAGTCTTTCTTACGTCACTGGAAAGATAATCGGCTACATGTTTTAACCAACAGACTGCAGTCGGTGTCTACTGAGGAGGAGAGGACGACAAAAGCGACCGTTTGTTGTTTTGAAGTGGGCAAAAGTTAGCAAAACAGGTTCTGGATTTCAGGCTAACATTCCAGTCCATGTACTCAGTCATGCTGTTTACCATGATAAGGAGTGGCATGATAAATCAGACAGACTGCTACCCGGGCTAGGTAAAAATGAGATGGAAAGAGCCAACTGCCAACACGAGTTTAGCCTAATAACGCTGACTCTTCAGTATTGGCAGAGTTTGTGTTCACAACCCTGTGTGTTTGTCATACAGTGGCGAGTTAAATATAATGTTAGTTAGCTAGTTTAAATGGTACTGTGAAATAGTCAACCAACTGAACGAAGTGTTTTTATTTATTTTATTTTACCAGGTAAGTTGACTGAGAACACGTTCTCATTTACAGCAACGACCTGGGGAATAGTTACAGGGGAGAGGAGGGGGAAGAATGAGCCAATTGTAAACTGGGGATGATTAGGTGACTGTGATGGTATGAGGGACAGCTTGGGAATTTAGCCAGGACACCGGGGTTAACACCCCTACTCTTACAATAAGTTCCATGGATTCTTTAATGACCTCAGAGAGTCAAGACACCCATATAACATCCCATCCGAAAGACAGCACCCTACACTGGGCAGTGTCCCCAATCACTGCCCTGGGGCATTGGGATATTTTTTAGACCAGAGGAAAGAGTGCCTCCTACTGGCCCTCCAACACCACTTCCAGCAGCATCTGGTCTCCCATCCAGGGACTGACCAGGACCAACATGCATGTTTCTGGTCAAGAAAAAGCCCACAACTTCAATCCACACGTGTTGTCTGTCTCTGACAAATGTCTCCTCGCTTCTCACATACACCATTCCATAGGACAGAGGAGCGCTTCGCTCACACACACACCACTGCTGTTCTTGAATTGAGTCCTGCATCAGTCTCTAAGACTCATACACACCCAAACCCACTCACTGCTTATCAGCGAGTGTCCCTTTTTGACTGAGTGGTCAGTCTGTCAGAATGTTCAGTGTGTGACTGTCTTGTCAGAGGATGTGTAAGGGGCAGAGCTTCCTGAGTGAAATCAGGTGACAAAACAGTTCCATCAATAACTCGAGAGTATTTGGTTAACATCTTACCTAGGCTGATGTTTTTTAACTTCTGACCTAGGACCTACGGTCTCCAGATTATTACTGGGGGCAATAACATTAACATGGGGCTATTGTCCAGTGAGGAAACATGGTGAGAAATACTGCCATCTCCACTACATCTTCACAAACAATAAACCAGTACATTAGCGTGTAAGGGACAGTAAATCACTGTAACATATTATACCAGTCAGCTGTACTCCAATGCCTTGGCAGACACTCTTTATGGCTTCAGCACTATGTAGACTAAATCTACAGAGCCACAGGCAACCTCCAGTCATTTTGTGCAGGGGAAAGAAGGAGATTTCAGTTTAGCTCAACTTCAGTAAACCCGAAGAGCTGAGCCCTGCTGCTGCCAATTTGCACAGACAAACACACAACACCCAGAGAACGTTGTTTACAAACATAACCAGTGTTGTGTCAGGATACACACCCACCAGGGCATGCCAGTGGTAGATTAGCATAACTAGTGTTGTGTCAGGATACACACCCGCCAGGGCATGCCAGTGGTAGATTAACATAACTAGTGTTGTGTCAGGATACACACCCACCAGGGCATGCCAGTGGTAGATTAACATAACTAGTGTTGTGTCAGGATACACACCCGCCAGGGCATGCCAGTGGTAGATTAACATAACTAGTGTTGTGTCAGGATACACACCCGCCAGGGCATGCCTTTGGTAGATTAGCATAACCAGTGTTGTGTCAGGATACACACCCGCCAGGGCATGCCAGTGGTAGATTAGCATAACTAGTGTTGTGTCAGGATACACACCCGCCAGGGCATGCCAGTGGTAGATTAGCATAACTAGTGTTGTGTCAGGATACACACCCGCCAGGGCATGCCAGTGGTAGATTAGCATAACTAGTGTTGTGTCAGGATACACACCCGCCAGGGCATGCCAGTGGTAGATTAGCATAACTAGTGTTGTGTCAGGATACACACCCGCCAGGGCATGCCAGTGGTAGATTAGCATAACTAGTGTTGTGTCAGGATACACACCCGCCAGGGCATGCCAGTGGTAGATTAACATAACTAGTGTTGTGTCAGGATACACACCCGCCAGGGCATGCCAGTGGTAGATTAACATAACTAGTGTTGTGTCAGGATACACACCCGCCAGGGCATGCCTTTGGTAGATTAGCATAACCAGTGTTGTGTCAGGATACACACCCACCAGGGCATGCCAGTGGTAGATTAACATAACTAGTGTTGTGTCAGGATACACACCCGCCAGGGCATGCCAGTGGTAGATTAGCATAACTAGTGTTGTGTCAGGATACACACCCGCCAGGGCATGCCAGTGGTAGATTAGCATAACTAGTGTTGTGTCAGGATACACACCCGCCAGGGCATGCCAGTGGTAGATTAGCATAACTAGTGTTGTGTCAGGATACACACCCGCCAGGGCATGCCAGTGGTAGATTAGCATAACTAGTGTTGTGTCAGGATACACACCCGCCAGGGCATGCCAGTGGTAGATTAACATAACTAGTGTTGTGTCAGGATACACACCCACCAGGGCTTGCCAGTGGTAGATTAACATAACTAGTGTTGTGTCAGGTACACACCCGCCAGGGCATGCCAGTGGTAGATTAACATAACTAGTGTTGTGTCAGGATACACACCGGCCAGGGCATGCCAGTGGTAGATTAGCATAACTAGTGTTGTGTCAGGATACACACCCGCCAGGGCATGCCAGTGGTAGATTAGCATAACTAGTGTTGTGTCAGGATACACACCCGCCAGGGCATGCCAGTGGTAGATTAACATAACTAGTGTTGTGTCAGGATACACACCCACCAGGGCTTGCCAGTGGTAGATTAACATAACTAGTATTGTGTCAGGATACACACCGGCCAGGGCATGCCAGTGGTAGATTAACATAACTAGTGTTGTGTCAGGATACACACCGGCCAGGGCATGCCAGTGGTAGATTAGCATAACTAGTGTTGTGTCAGGATACACACCCGCCAGGGCATGCCAGTGGTAGATTAGCATAACTAGTGTTGTGTCAGGATACACACCCGCCAGGGCATGCCAGTGGTAGATTAACATAACTAGTGTTGTGTCAGGATACACACCCACCAGGGCTTGCCAGTGGTAGATTAACATAACTAGTATTGTGTCAGGATACACACCGGCCAGGGCATGCCAGTGGTAGATTAACATAACTAGTGTTGTGTCAGGATACACACCGGCCAGGGCATGCCAGTGGTAGATTAACATAACTAGTGTTGTGTCAGGATACACACCGGCCAGGGCATGCCAGTGGTAGATTAACATAACTAGTGTTGTGTCAGGATACACACCCACCAGGGCATGCCAGTGGTAGATTAACATAACTAGTGTTGTGTCAGGATACACACCGGCCAGGGCATGCCAGTGGTAGATTAACATAACTAGTGAAATTACCAACATGTTCCTCTTCTGCCTTAGACATGGCTGAGTTCACCCACTTCAGTAAAAAAATAACATGGGCTAGTTTCAATGCACTTGCGCTAGCCACCCTAAAAACAAAAAGTGTAGGGTAACTCAACCACTAATAATACATTGCCTGAGTTAGTTTACAATTAGAGAATAGGCGCTAATAGTGTCTCCATTGTGGCCATGACAGAAAGCCATCAGCTAGGGACTAACTAGGAGGCACTAGGGCTGTCACTGAATGGCTGGTGTTCTGCCACAACTGTACAGGGTTGACCAGACCAGTCAGTTCCGACAGCATTAGATTGTGCTCCCCAATGACATGCACACCTCGTTCATGTCAACACACCACACCAGTGTTTGCCTCTCTCCAGTCAGACTTTCTATCTAAAGATGACTTGGCTGTGGGCATCTTCTTCGCCGTTTCCTCAACATATGACTTCGGATCAGGAGCCACTGAAGATCCATCTCCACTAATCTGCTCAAAATGAGTTAAATCCATCATAACAAGCGATGCAAAAACCACACAGACAACCTAGGCTATAGTAGGATACATTTGAAATGTGTCCAGTGAGTTCTATTTGCGCTGACGCACTCACTCAACGTTTCCAAAAAACAACTGCAGTTGGAGACGGCTGACCTTCTGTCTCCTGCGGTATTCCCTTCGACTTTCTCCTCACCGCCGTCCGCCTAAACTCCTCCGTCTCACGATGAGTGGTCTTCACACTCCCCCTCTTCATCGGGTCGCCGTCAAACATGGTAATATGATTTATAATAACCTTTATACAACGTATTGTTCACCTGATCGCGAATAGAGATCGGATTCGAGGCGCCGGTGGGATTTACTCAGGTAACGTTAATTACCGAGCTGGTCCTCCAACAAAAACGTAAATAGGCGTACCAAATTCCAAAAGTCCAATACAAATTTCCACATGCTATGAATCTCCATCAGTGATGTCGAATCCGATAGATCTTAACAATGGCACCAATAAACCCTCTGCCCCCTGTGAGCCTTTGGTGGCCGAAACTCGAATGCCATTTTCCAAAAGGTGTTGATGGTAATGTTTCAAAATAAATATACGAAAGTGTTTAGCAGTCCCCTATAAGATTAGGGGGAATTTATTGTGTTTTGAAATGTAGGCTTTACATGGTTAAATATGCAATAAAAATGATTTGAAAGATACCATACATTTATATATTGCTGTCTGAATGTCTAATGGTTTTTATTGAGTTGTCGAGTAGTGTTGAAATTGTGCAAGCCAGTTCGTTCATCTTTATTATGGGACACACATTCAGAGCTTCATCTTTGTGCCCTGAGTACTTATACACTCCAGGTCCAGAAAAAGTAGCTAGTAACATTCATCATTTTCTTCATAGCTTACTGTATGTCCAGTTGGCCTATGTATACCTTCAATGGTATTTGAACCATCTGATACGTTTAAAGCCATTGGGCTCCAAAGCAAGTTTGCTCTCCCAAACAAATGCGTAAGGTTTTAGCTCTGTGGGTTAATACAGTCTCCGGCTGGTTACACAAAACCCCTTCCTTCTCCTTCATCTGCTTCACGTGATGTCTGAGAAGCCTAGTAGGAATGGAGCAGACAGCATTCACCAGAATAACACAAAAGCATGTCAAAACCCAACGTTTTTGAAACCCAACTGCAGTTAGCAACCACAGTTCTGGTCAGAGATCTTTTAGAAACAGAATCTTCTGTCTAAAGCCAGGCTGAGGTGTGTGAATTCATCCCATTTTGCCACGCTTGAGTGGACGTTTTATATTGATGGTTAAAAGTTGCTGGGTGGTGGTTTGAGAAAAGCTCCAAATTGGTATTTCTAGGTTAGGATACATAGCATCATGGCTGATTACAGTACAGCATAAACTGCCAACTACCTCTACTATTACTACAACTACAGTGCTACTAGTACTACTATTCTATAGTGAAAGCTGTCTACATGCCGATCCAGCATGGTTACTTCCATACACAGGATGTAGAAAACAAAAGGCAATCTTGGATAGAGATCTACTTTCAACATCATTATTTAACCCAGTGGGGGTTAACAGTCGATCACAACTAGTATTGGAATGCATTGGTCAGTTTGTGCTTGACATTCAGGAGGTTGATTGAGGCCTTCAGAGAAAGAGGAAGGACGAAATGTAGGTCCCGAATGGCACCCTATGCCCTATGTAGTGCACTACTTTGGGGAATGTGGTGTCATTTGGGACGAAGATGATGCTTCAACATAGATACTGTAGAAGCAAAGAAGGACAATGATGTTACAAACACCTTTACAATGTTTGTAAATCTCTTATCCTGTAAAACACATTAAAAGTGCAATAGAAACATATTCATATACCGTTTTTACATGCATTTCAAATACACAGTTATGGCTTTGTCCACTGCCACCTTGACGTTCGCGACAAACTGTATGGTACCGTTAATGATTGTACAGCTAGCTATACATTCAGCAAAACCCAACAGTTGTCCACCTCTTGAACCCAAACAAAATAATCATCACTGGTCGTAACATAAAAGTATGTTTCAACAACCCCCAAAACACCATAGACAAAGACATGATGAACAATGACTAATAGCTAGCTTGGTAGCAAAGATGGCGGCATGTCGCTCTTTTCTCCCACAAACCCTCAGTCAGACAGTCTCTTATAAGTCTTTGTGAGTGTCGTCCTTCTCTTCCACAGCGAGAGGCACTGCTCTGGCTCTGCCCTGCAGAGTGCTGTGATGGGGTTGGAGGTCAGGGTGTAGTAGTTCCAGGGTTATAGAGGACCAGGGGGACAAGGCGGCTGGGCGAGCCAAAGGAGAGGCACTCGTGGGGGGCCGCTGCGGTAGCTGCTCAGCGGGCAGTGAGCTCGGTGCTCCTGGATAACTGACACAATGCTACATCTGGGAGGAGCATGACCAGAGACAACCAGAAGACAAGAGGAAGAGGAGAGGAGATAACAGGAGATACACGGTACCTGACAAAGATCTCAGACATCACCTTGATTACTCACAGACAAAAGGAGGTATCAGTGGTGATTTACAATGATAGGTCATGTTAGGTCAAGGCATAAAAAACTCACACACACAAAACACACAGGGTTGAATTCCTGATGCTGTACCCTGGCTATACTGTACAAGCAAAATGACATGGGAAAATGTACTTAAACTGTAAACACATGCAACGTTTCAGTCCCATGTAAAGTTTTAGCCTGGTCCTAGATCTGTTTGTGCTCTTGCCAACTCATTGTTTCTTTGTGGCATGATAACGAGTGAGGAGTTAGCATGATAGCACAAACAGACTGGGATTCAGGCTAGTTTTAGCCTGTACTGGTCTAATTTGTTTACCTGCTGGCTTGGGAGGCCTTCTCCCACCTTAGCTGTGAGGAGACTGGCGGCACTGTGGCAGCAGACTTCTGACGATCTATGAGAGACTGACAGATTAGATGGAGAGACAGTACTGGAGAGAGGTGATAGGAATGGGGAGCAGGGGACATCACAGATGATCATATCCAGGAAGGGAAAAATACAGACTACTTACCAAAGAAAATCACCCCAATATCAGCATTTTCAAGAAGCACATTCAACAGTTCTGCAATAATGTTCCTATTCTTAAATATTCTCAAATGCCTAAAAACTCATGTATTTGATATATTGTACTGTTCAATGGAATGTACGCTTACAGTATGCTATGATGAACCCGTGTGCTTGTGCAATAACTGAGCAGGCTGTGTAAAGCATTCCTCCCTAACCCATGAGAGGAGAACACATGAGAGAGATGTTCAAGGCCACTCAAAACAGAAAATACGACGACACACAAAATACAGGTGATTTATACATGATATTTACAGTATATACGAAGAGTATGAACATAGCACTGTACACAGGATACAGCTTTCCAATACTCTGTGTTATATACACATGCATAGAAAGTGCTCAAAAGCTAACTGGCTGACAATGAGTGGTAACTATTAACAGTCTGCCTGAAAATGGATATGGCGTTAGCACAGGGATTGGCAATGTTTCACATTATGAAAGACTCCTGAAACAGAGCAGAGGAGGAAAATGGCATTCACTGTATTCACATAGAGGGAGAAATCACAGGCCAATAGATCTGGTGGGAAACAAATACATCTGAAAGGGGAACAACGCATTTGACAGGATTAAGAGCCTCTTGCATGTACGGATGGAACTTTAATGTAGCGGGACCGAAAATTGGAATGAGTTTGGTGTGTGTGTGTGTGTGTGTATTGGAGAGTGAGAGTCGGGCGGAAGGAGGAGGGTTTCACAGAGAGGAGGTCACACTGGTTTCCTTTCTTGAGAAGCTAAGACAGCGACCCCTAGCATCTATTTGATCTTTGACAATCCTTCACTTTTCATTCCCTTGTTGCAGAAAAGATCTATATCCAGCTAATTTACCCTACGATGGAAATGTTCCATATTGTAACACACACTATACTACAACTACAAAGGTGTTCTGCTCAAAGTAACAGGTGTACAGTGTTGTGCCAAGGCAGGTAGATGGTGCTAACGTGATGAAGGGTAATGAATGAAACAGAGTAATACTAACTCCATGTATAGAAACGTGAAGGTCACTGAGGTGGTTCCCACGCCAAATCTACAGTGTTCATTGTGTTTCTGTACAGTCACCATTAGATGACTATTGGAAGAAAAAAAACATTCAACCAGCTCAATCAGCCCAACAAATGAGTGCAAGAACAGTCAGTATTTCTGTTATGGAAAAAATTTAAATGTTCACCAAACGTTGTCAACAAAGTAGCTAAGAGGAGTCCTGTCAAATGCGTTTTTTTTGCTCCATATTGCCTGTTATAACAACATGTAGATCACTTGAACCAATGGAGACTGGGATTGTTAGAGTATAGACACAGAGTTGTTGTGGTACTCTGGGCTCCAAACTTGGGACTGGTGGGGGAGGGGGTGACTGGACTGGGCCAATACTAGAGAGGGGAGTCAAAACAGGGAGAGACGAAGGAGACTTTTCTGACCAGCATCCCATTGACAGCCCAATTAGCCAAAATCTATAACTGACCCTTACCTTAACCTTAACCAAACTCATAACCTTAACCTAGTTTTAACCAATTCAAAAATGAAATATCGGTTTGCGCATCAGCCACGTCCCCTTAGTTCTTCCCGTCAAAACCAAACTGTGCATGGATTGGGCCAAAGTTGGCAAAGCCTACTCACTGGCCAACACCCAGTAGCAGTGTATCCCTCATCAAGAGCACTGTTTACAGACACTTACGCTGATCATTTGGCAAGGCTTTGTTATTGTCCATTCTAACCTATTGGATAGGGCCAAAAAAAACATGTGAAAACTTGTTGTTGGCATGAAAAGAAGAGTTATTCAAGAAAAGCGGTGAGCTGATAGAAATGATGTCTGATCAGTCATTGTCGTTGCACTGATCAGGTGCTGTAGTTAAGGCACACACATACACAGGTGACACACTATCATGTGTGCAGAAACTGTGGAATCCCATCTATGCATCATACAGTAGCTCTACACTAACTAACCCATAGCCTAAATGTCATTCAAATGTTTGTCTATATTTCTATAACAGTGTAATGATAATTCTGGTTAACAATACGTCCGTGTCGAACCCCAGTTGAAAAGTGTGTGTGTCAGCTTCCTGAGTTTTCTATCTATTAATTACATTCATCCATCTATGTGTTCCTCTGGAGTTACCCTCCGAGGCACTAGGGGTGCTACGTAGCCACAGCTCACTGTCTGTCTCGCCTACTGATATGAAACCCAGAATCACCCATCTCGCTCTGTCTCATAATGCTATCATTCAAACCATCATGGTGTGCTGATTCCAGGTCATTTATGTTACAGGTTTAATATGATATTGAACCATGACGGAAGTCTTCAGTCTAAGTCCTGAATATATGTAGTGATATTACAAACTGCCATTGGGTGGTGCTAGACTCTAAATATGTGCCAGGTTTACAGAGCAGATGTGAGGATGATTGCAATAACATTGTGAGGACAGTGTTACAGAGCTGTGAGTAATAACTGAACAATTAAAAATAGCAAACAATCCATAATCATTGACCTGTCTTATCCAGTACTTGCTTTGAATGACATTTGGTTACAGTATCTGTGTGATTTTCATTAAAAACAGAGAGAATAACACTGTCAAGTGGTTGATCTGTGGAGACCTCAGTCCAACATTTGAACAAATTCCTTTAAATGTCCTTCTCATCTGTCTTTCCAAACAGCGGTAGGGTCCTGCACTCATATTCACTTGCTTGTGTGGATGGTGATTTGATTTAAAGGGCAAGACCAAAACTACTGATGTATAGTCTGAAAAGTGTTCTGTCTCTCCTGTAGTTTAGACCGATCAACAGTCTGTGAATAAGAGGAAGGCAGGGCCACTTGTGCTCCATGTTGTGTTAAATCCCTGAGGAAAGTCAGTCTGAACATTCACTCCGATACAGAGCCTCATCCAGATGCTGCATCGACACCAGAGGCTTAGGCACAAGAAACAGAAAACCAGTCTGTCCTCCTCTCTGTGAGCCCCACCCACTCCCCCAGGGGCTGATGGGAAATGTAGTTTAGCGTCATTAAAGAGGCGGATGGGATTTGTAGTAGTGTCCGTGAGGAGGTTGATGGGAATTGTAGTTTAGTGTCCGGGAAGGGGCCAATGGAATCTGTAGTTTTGTTTAGAGAGGAGACTCGTTGGATTTGTAGTGTTGTCAGTGAGGAGGTTTATGGGAACTGTAGTTTAGTGTCAGTGAGGGGGCCGATGGGAACCGTAGTACCTAGGGTAGAGTGGACTGTAGCTGCTGGTGTGGCTATATGAAGTGTGGGGGGTGTATGAAGAGGATGGGATATATGATGAAGGAGAGTAATGAGCAGATGAAGGGGTATAGGAACTGGAGGGGGTATAAGGGGAGGAAGGGGTGTAGGAACTAGAAGGGGTATAGGAACTAGTAGGGGTGTAAGAAGAGGGGGTATAAAGGGCTGAGGTACGCGTCAGGTTGGTAAGGGGGTGAGTTCGAGGGGAGCTCCATGTTAACCGGCGAGACCCCAGTATGGGAGAACGGTAGGGGGAGGAGGGGGCCGAGCCAGGCTGAGCACCCCTGCCAGGAGACGACCGTGTGTCTGAGGAGTAATGCCTGGAGAGCCCAGTACTGCTACGTTCTAAACTAAAACTATGGGAGTCGAGACTGAAACTGTGGGAGTCGACCTCTAACGTCCGGACACCCAGTGCCCACTGGGAGTGAGCCAGCCTGTGGGGGGTGGATGGGGGGGTCCAGGAGGAGGAGGGTGCCTCCAGGGAGGGGGGACTGTCTGGTATTGTGGGGCCTGAGGGGGCCGTGGAGGAGGGGCTGAGGGGGTGTCTATGATGTGTCGTAGGGGAGCTCAGAGCTAGGGCTGTGGCATCTGTAGTAGCAGAGGTCAGGCTTAAGGGGGCGCCAATGCCGGTGGTGGGGCTGGAGGGAGGACCAGGACTTACTTTGGGGGTGCTTCTCTTCATGCGGGCCACCTTGCCGCTGCGGGTGCAGTGCGACTGCTCCTGGTCGAAGGCTAGGTCCTCCAGACGCTGGGTCAGGGCAAGTTTCTGCTGGATGGCCATCCGCAGGAGGGAGTTGAGCGTCTTCTTCTCGTCCTCCGCCGCAGCCAGCTGCCTCTGCATCTCATCCAGCTGAGTCACATACTCATCACACCTGAGAAGTTTCAAGGAGAGGGGTTGGGTGCTTGCAAAAAACAAAAGTTTTGGTTACACAGCGTAGGTGGAGATGGGTTCCGAAAAAATAACATGATAAGAAGAAGTAGAGAAGAGAGAGAAGAATGGAGAGAGCGGAGGAGATATAGTAAGGGTAGGATGTAGAACTAGTCTATCCTTTTAACAAGCTATCCCTGGTCCTTGGTCTCTCCTGGTAGTGAACAACAAGAAGTCAATAGAAGAAAGATAGATGAAGGGATAGAGCGAGGAGGGAAATAGTCACCTGGTAGCGAACAACAAGAAGTCAATAGAAGAAAGATAGATGAAGGGATAAAGCGAGGAGGGAAATAGTCACCTGGTAGTGAACAACAAGAAGTCAATAGAAGAAAGACAGATGAAGGGATAGAGCGAGGAGGGAAATAGTCACCTGGTAGTGAACAACAAGAAGTCAATAGAAGAAAGAGAGATGAAGGGATAGAGCGAGGAGGGAAATAGTCACCTGGTAGCGAACAACAAGAAGTCAATAGAAGAAAGATAGATGAAGGGATAGAGCGAGGAGGGAAATAGTCACCTGGTAGTGAACAACAAGAAGTCAATAGAAGAAAGACAGATGAAGGGATAGAGCGAGGAGGGAAATAGTCACCTGGTAGCGAACAACAAGAAGTCAATAGAAGAAAGACAGATGAAGGGATAGAGCGAGGAGGGAAATAGTCACCTGGTAGTGAACAACAAGAAGTCAATAGAAGAAAGATAGATGAGGAGATAGAGCGAGGAGGGAAATAGTCACCTGGTAGCGAACAACAAGAAGTCAATAGAAGAAAGATAGATGAAGGGATAGAGCGAGGAGGGAAATAGTCACCTGGTAGTGAACAACAAGAAGTCAATAGAAGAAAGACAGATGAAGGGATAGAGCGAGGAGGGAAATAGTCACCTGGTAGCGAACAACAAGAAGTCAATAGAAGAAAGACAGATGAAGGGATAGAGCGAGGAGGGAAATAGTCACCTGGTAGTGAACAACAAGAAGTCAATAGAAGAAAGATAGATGAAGGGATAGAG
Organism: Oncorhynchus clarkii lewisi; assembly: GCF_045791955.1. Classification (NCBI taxonomy): domain Eukaryota; kingdom Metazoa; phylum Chordata; class Actinopteri; order Salmoniformes; family Salmonidae; genus Oncorhynchus; species Oncorhynchus clarkii. The sequence goes on along the minus strand of NC_092179.1, from coordinate 13,019,997 downwards.
CGAGGAGGGAAATAGTCACCTGGTAGTGAACAACAAGAAGTCAATAGAAGAAAGACAGATGAAGGGATAGAGCGAGGAGGGAAATAGTCACCTGGTAGCGAACAACAAGAAGTCAATAGAAGAAAGACAGATGAAGGGATAGAGCGAGGAGGGAAATAGTCACCTGGTAGTGAACAACAAGAAGTCAATAGAAGAAAGACAGATGAAGGGATAGAGCGAGGAGGGAAATAGTCACCTGGTAGCGAACATGGCTCTGAGCGATGAGAAGGTGGCAGCATCCTCCTTCAGGGCCTTCAGTTCGTTCCTCAGCTTCATCATGGTGTCTGTCACCATGTGCTTCTCATTCTCATACTTACTCTTCAGGTTGGCCAGGGCATTCTCTGCAGTCTGCAAGAACAAGGGAACAGGGGCATTTCTTTCACCTTTATTTAAACAGAAAGTCCCATTGAAGTCTGAATACATTTTTACCCCCAAGGGAGTTTGAATGTTCAATTGTTTTCTAAGTGAGGACATTAGTGTGACTGTGACGGCAGCCTCTATATACTCTATATATCCTCATAGCTACTGTAGCCTGCTAGCTTGGTGTGAGAACCATCTACAGCCTTCGGAGATTTCTCGTGACGAGCCTCAAAGTAGATTCTTGCAAGGCAGTATTAGACAGCGTATGACCATCCATAGGTATCCATAATGTGGACGCCCTGTCCATGTCTGACCTGTTTGTTCGCTTTGAGGACCAGTCTGAGGGTAGCTATCTGTTCTCTCTTGGTGCTGAGCAGGGACTTGAGCTTCAGTATCTCCTCCATACAGGCCTCTTTGTCCTTGTCAAACAGCGGGGCCAGTTCCCTGGCTGCAGCCCTCTGTCTGGACAGCTGGAGTGACCGGTCCACTGCCCTCTGGAGGTGCCTCACCTGCAGCATGTTCATCAAGGGAGGTTGTTAGCGAACATTAGCTGATGTTGTCATATACACTCAAATCTGTGTCTGTTCGCTTCATGATGACCATTTGAAAGGCTAAAGGTGACACCTGGCACACAAACTGTGATAAACTGATTCCGGTTTCAACTGCTCATGAAAACAAAGATGTAATGATATGTGCGTGTGAAATTATATTGGTGTTTAAGTATGGCAAATGCTTAGTTTGACATGTTTATTCAAATGATTCACCTGCTCTCTGATGATGGCGTTGAGGTTATAGATGTTCATGGGTTCCCTACGCAGGTCTCCAGCTGGCTCTACCGCAGGCGATGATGATGATGAAGATGAGGAAGAGGCACTGATGCTGGGGGATCCCGTAGGAGGGGTGCGGGGTACAGGACTGTCCCTGTCCCTCCCCCGGTCCCGGCCTCCCTCTCCTGACAACCGCTCTTTGGATGGAGATTCCGAGGGGCTACGAGACTCCGCCGTGGACGACGAGGTTGCTGCGGCAACGGCTGCGAGCCGCCGGGCGAGGCGGGGCGTGAGTAGAACGCGGGTATCGTCACCCTTGAGCGAGGCACTGATACCCCTTAGTCCTCTGCCGTGTCTGTAGTAGTCTAGCATCACCCGGTTGGGCGTCTCGTTGTTACAGAGGCAGACGTGGTGGTAAAGTTGAGCCAGCTCCTCGCTGAAGGTGACCAGTTCGTCCTGTGCTGCATTGAGCGCCCCCTGGCTCTCGCTGGCCATGTTCTTGGCTGTTCTCAGCTCCGTCTCCAGGCCCCCTACCTTGTCCCTACCTTCCCGGCAGCTCCTCTCCAGCCTCCCCACCTGCTGCTCCAGAGATCTGTGCTGGGCCTCTCCGCGCGTCCTCTCCTCCACCCCGCCCTCCACAGACTGGTTGTACCTCTCTCTGAGAGACTTCAGCTCAGCCTTTAGCTCGACCACCTCGGTTACAGCCACCCTGTATTTACACTGGAGGATCTCCAGACCCGGGGTCTGGTGGCAGAACGCCTGGCCCCTGCTGTGTATTAATCCCTTCTCTTTCTCCTCCTCTTCCTCTTCTCCTAGCTCCATCAGGGCCTCTCGGTTGAGGTGTGTCTCCTGGGCGAGTTGGGCCTCCTGGTGCAGGCGCCTGAGGGCGGTGACTCTCTCGCTGAGGCGTTGGGCCCTTTCGTGCTGCTCGTTCAGGGCACCCTGTGTATGCTGCAGCTGCGTCTGACACTCTTGCAGGCTGATCAACAGCGCTGTTTTCTCTCGCTCCACCTATGGACACGCACGCACACACACACAAACACACACACAGCGATTTTCAGCCTATTGTTAAACTAGTAGCTTTCTTTATCATCCCCAGCCCCATAACCTTAAATAAGCTGCATAATTTCCCTGCACACTCAGCACCGTCCACCAGATCCCTCAGGCCCCCTGCTGAAAAAAACAGCACAGACAAGCATAGGTGTTGGTTTTGCTGGGGACCAGCCTTCACTCTGATTTCTTGGTGCCTTTGTATTGTTTTTGCTGGTGACCAACCGTGTCACACGGTGACCTGCATAAGCTGGTCACCAGCAAAACCAGCATCAAGTCACAACATGCTGGCTTTCAAAGTGATGCTTAATTCCTATTGGAATCCAGCCAGTGTGGGGACACCCAATAATTGTAACTTTTCTTCACCCACAACATGTATTCAGAACTGGAACAGCCATTTCAGTAATGGGTGCAATAAGTCCAACTAACAGATGGTATTAGTTTAGAAAAATGTATGTTATTTATCTTTGTGTAGCATAAGATTAATCAATCAATCAATGTGCATGCAAAAACCCAACAAACAAAATAGATATTGAAACAAACAATAAAAAAATCTACTGCAATAGAGCATGCTGGGAAGTGTAATAATGATGGGCATGGTCAGGCCAGCTTGACCAGCTAGACCATCGTAGACCTGCATGGACCAGCTTGGTCACTTGCATACCAACATCACCAGCATAAGCTGGTATGTGTCCAAAACACAGCGAAGGCTGGTCACCAGCAAAACCAGCTAGACTATCCTAGTAAACCGGCATACCCATCTTAGACCATGCTGGACAGACTAGCGTGACCAGCTAGACCATTCTTGTCTGACCAGCTTGACCAGCATCCGACCAGCAATAATCAGCATAGACCAGCAAATACCAGCATGGACCAGCTTGAAATGTATGCTGGTCTATGCAGTTTTATTTCAGCAGGGCCTAAACCCTGCACACTTTCAGAGGGAACAGTAAACCTTGCACACTACTGGGGCTGAATCGATAGTCTAGTGTGTCAGTGAGGATATAAATAAGCCTTTCCTCCAGTCCAGCCAATCGGATAGAGGCTGAGGGAATGTGTGGGGAGATGCAGTTTCACCTTGCGGAACTGCAGTGAATGGTTGGACACATATCAACCCCACACACATCCTACTGCATCTTCATCTCACTGGCCCACTGGGCTGGAGGAAACTACAGAAGAGAAGACACCCACTATAAAACAAAATGGCGGACATTTAGATTAGAGTCCATGTAACAGCCAGAGGTTCAGTAACAGCTGTTCCCACAACTTCTCACTGGTGCTTCTAACTGGAGCTTTATTTGACTGCTGAGATAAACTGTATTATAGTCTTAAAAGAGGCAGAGAAAGGGAGGGACAGGCCGAGAGAGACGGAGAGACTGAGAAGAGTTAGAGAGCGATAGAGAGAGAGAGAGAGAGGGAGAGCAGGAATAGAGAGCTGTATGCAGTGAGGTTATGTCAGCAGTCTCTCTCACTGAATAATTCAACACTTATTCCCACATCTACAATATGGGGCTGTTGAGGGGATATAGACGTGTTCATTTGTACAGTTTCAGTGTGCACATGTGTTCACTTTGTAATATTGTTTATGTGTACATTAATGAGTTTGAATTAGTATGTTTATGTTTGCCAAAGTGTTTGGATATCCTCCTGTCATTGTTTAATGCTTATAACACTTGAGAAATCTGAGCACCAAACTCCAGAGGCTCCCGAAACTCCACTCTACTCATTCTAACCAAGTGAACCGTACTTCTCCACCCACCTGTAGCAGCTGCTGCTTGAGCTTCTGTATCTCTGTCAGGTTCATCTCACTGAACAGATCCGACACCATCCCCTCTCCTTTCCTCCCTGCTCCCCGACACTCTCCATTGGCCCTGGGCAGTGACCCTGTCCCCGTCCCAGTTCCTGACCCTCCATGTAGATGCCCGTTACACCTGCCCGGCTCCTCTGAGCTGGGCGACAGGGCGGAGACAGGCGTAGCCGTGCCACTAGGTGGCGCTGAGGTAAAAGTGAGGTGGGCGCTGCCCGTGTATTGGACGTCACACAGGCTGAGGTGGTGGACCAGCTCCTTGCGGAGGTGCTTCTTCTGCTCCCGCTCGCTCTTCAGAGAGTCCAGGGCTTCCTCTAGCTGGGCCTCGGAGATGTCTTTGAGACGTAAGGCGTCTTCTAACTGACTATTCAGCAGCTCGGTCTCCTCCTCCAGAACCTTGATCTCATGCTTTAACCCCTCGTATTCCACCTGAGGGAGGGAAGAAGGGAGGAAGGGGGAGGGGAGGAAGGTGGTGGGAAGGAGGGAGGAAGGGGGAGGGAAGGAGGGAGGAAGGGGGTGGGAAGGAGGGAGTGGAAAGGGGGAGGGGAGGAAGAGGTAAGCAGAGAGGGAGAGGCATCATGTTGTGGTAGGGATGGGGATACAGTGTGTGTGTGTGTGTGTGTGTGTGTGTGTGTGTGTGTGTGTGTGTGTGTGTGTGTAACCGCATACGTGTGTATGCACTGTGTGTGTGTTCCCTCGCCTGATTCTGTTTGAGAGTGGACACTAGTTTCTGCAGGGTGATGTTCTCCTCCTCCAGCTCAGTGTAGTCCTGTAGGAGTCGCGCCTCTCTGAACTTATATTCCCTGATCTCCTCTCTCATCCGGCTCCGCTGCAGCTCCAACATCTCATTACTCTACAGGACAGACACAAACACCAGTGGTTTAGTTATCACACACAACCCTGGCTACTGTCAAATACAAAAAGACGTGGTTATTTTCACAAAACAACACGGGACTGGTTTACGATGAAACACAACAAGGATTTACTGTAAAGCATTTTGTGACAAATGTTGACATGAAAAGGACTTTATAGCCTAGGACACCTTAAATACATTATATTGATTGACCGATTGGCATTGATAGCCACACACACTAAAACGTGTTTAAGATCAAATAATAACTGTGCATACATGTATATAGTAAGTACCCACAGTTCTGAGTCTGTCACAGTTTGTTTTATTTTGAGTGTATTTCCTTAGGTTACCACTGGAGGGCACCCTTACCTTGTTTCTAGTTTCCAGGTTACCCTGATTGTTTCTTATTGGTTTCACCTGTGTTTGATTTCCCCCTCTGTTCACCTGGTTGCCTGGCTACTTTGGTTCCTCTGTTGGCCTGGATCCTTGCTTAGGTCTTGTGTTTTGTTTAGTGCACTATTGTGCTGTTGCCTTGTTTCTGTCAAGACTTTAAGTAAAGATCTGGATTTACCCTTACCTCTGCTTGCTGTGTTTCTCTGCGACTGGGTTCGAATTCGTACAAGCATCATTGTAACAGTCTCCACTAAACCCCTCCCCCCTGACCTCTAACCCCTGGTGCCTCACCTCTCTGAGCTCCTGCAGCAGAGTACTGAGGTGTTCGTTGTCGGCCTGTGTGTTGACTGTGACGGCCCGGCTCTGTTTGAGCTCTGACTGGATCCCCAGCAGGCGACTCATGTAATACGCCTCCTTAGTGGCTGACTCCTGTAGGAGGGTCTCTTCGTTGGTCTCCCCGTCCGCAGCCACCTTGCGCTGGGTGGAGAAGGTCTGGCCAAATGCCTGGAGAGGGGGCAGAGGAGGAGCGAGAGAGAAGTTATGACGTTTCAGTAGCATAGGATCACATCATAGGACGTCCTGGTTATCTAAATGCTATTTTCTGACTCCGATAACATATATTGATAGGTAAAGAGCAACCACCATCTGAAACTCTTCCACCACTTAGTCTGGTGTACATTGCAGACAACATAACAAAACCCCTGAAAAACCCCCGGACTGAAACCAGTTGAGGCACACACACAGTAGGGCTGGATGATATGGGCAAAAACATCTAACTGCATTTTTTGGGGGGGATTCATTGTGCAGCCCTAACACACACACACACACACAACATGGAGAAATGGAGAGAGGCAAAGAATCCTGTTCTCCTAGAAACAGAACACCGAACACAGCACGCTGCTCACTTTTCGGTGTGGAAGCACTTTAAATGATGTGGTGCTGAACCTAAACGTAACCTAAATGTAATGATCATGTAAATACATACGATTAAGTGCACTTAACGTAAAGTCGGACAAGAGGAAAGACAAACGTAATGTTCCCTACAGGGCCACCGAATAAGTACAGTCTACTGAAACAGCCATGCAGGGACTCCACAGTGGACTACCACAGGCTATTCACCACTCTCCTATTAGTTCAGCTTCAGCGGTGCGATTCAGACTCACATGTCCACACTGTAACAGAGAGAGTAATGATTTTGCACAGAGATGTATTTGTGTCAACTGACAGATTCAGCATACTTAAACATCAGAACTATTGGAGATACTGAGGAACGTTTGGATGTTGTGTAGTTTATGACCGTTATAGGTTCTGTTTTGAAGCTGTTTGCAACTGAAGTTTGAAGGTTTAAAAGTCATGTGTGGTTTGATGATGATACACTGCCCTTCATCTGCCAACACACACACACACACACACACACATAATCATACACTATGTCAGATGTCACTATATGCTAGCTTTTAATGAAAGGTGTCCTTTAGTCAAGAAAGCACATACAATTTCAGCTGGATTTCCAAACGCATGTACAGTACACCGTAAAGAGAAATACAGCACCTAGAGTTGAAGTCGGAAGTTTACATACAGGGGGGACCTAGTGAATGACCTGCAGAGTGCTGGGACCAAAGTAACAAAGCCTACCATCAGTAACACACTACGCCGCCAGGGACTCAAATCCTGCAGTGCCAGACGTGTCCCCCTGCTTAAGCCAGTACATGTCCAGGCCCGTCTGAAGTTTGCTAGAGAGCATTTTGATGATCCAGAAGAAGATTGGGAGAATGTCATATGGTCAGATGAAACCAAAATATTACTTTTTGGTAAAAACTCAACTCAAAGAATGCTGAGTTGCATCCAAAGAACACCATACCTACTGTGAAGCATGGGGGTGGAAACATCATGCTTTGGGGCTGTTTTTCTGCAAAGGGACCACGACGACTGATCCATGTAAAGGAAAGCATGAATGGGGCCATGTATTGTGAGATTTTGAGTGAAAACCTCCTTCCATCAGCAAGGGCATTGAAGATGAAAGGTGGCTGGGTCTTTCAGCATGACAATGATCCCAAACGCACCGCCCGGGCAACGAAAGAGTGGCTTCGTAAGAAGCATTTCAAGGTCCTGGAGTGGCCTAGCCAGTCTCCAGATCTCAACCCCATAGAAAATCTTTGGAGGGAGTTGAAAGTCCGTGTTGCCCAGCAACAGCCCCAAAACATCACTGCTCTAGAGGAGATCTGCATGGAGGAATGGGCCAAAATACCAGCAACAGTGTGTGAAAACCTTGTGAAGACTTACAGAAAACGTTTGACCTCTGTCATTGCCAACAAAGGGTATATAACAAAGTATTGATATAAACTTTTGTTATTGACCAAATACATATTTTCCACCATAATTTGCAAATAAATTCATTAAAAATCCTACAATGTGATTTTCTGGATTTTTTTCCCTCATTTTGTCTGTCATAGTTGAAGTGTACCTATGATGAAAATTACAGGCATCTCTCATCTTTTTAAGTGGGAAAACTTGCACAATTGGTGGCTGACTAAATACTTTTTTGCCCCACTGTATATCTATCTCTATATTATGTTTGGAGGAAAAAGGGGGAGGCTTGCAAGCCGAAGAACACCATCCCAACCGTGAAGCACAGGGGTGGCAGTATCATGTTGTAGGGGTGCTTTGCTGCAGGAGGGACTGGTGCACTTCATAAAATAGATGGCATCATGAGGAGAATATTATAGAACATTTGTGGGCAAAACTGAAAAAGCATGTGCGAGCAAGGAGGCCTACAAACCCGACTCAGTTACACCAGCTCTGTCAGGAGGAATGGGCCAAAATTCACCCAACTTATTGTTGGAATCGAGTGTATGTAAACTTCTGACCCACTAGGAATGTGATGAAATAAATAAAAACTGAAATAAATAATTCTCTCTACTACTATTCTGACATTTCACATTCTTAAAATAAAGTGGTCATCCTAACTGACCTAAAACAGGGAATTTTTACTTGGATTAAATGTCAGGAATTGTGAAAAACTGAGTTTAAATATATTTGGCTAAGGTGTATGTAAACTTCCGACTTCAACTGTATATTACCCATGGCAAGCAACTGGTCTACCAATCTATGGTCAAAGAGGTGGGTCATACCTCTATAAATGTATGAGGAATAACTTACACGATGACTGCATACATCAAGGTAAAAGCCACATTAAATCATTGTTTTTTTACACCTCTATGGGTTGAGTAAATGTCATCCTAAATGAAACAATGTCCCCCTACAATTTCATTACAATGGCATCAACTCTTATCGCAGCCACTCACTTTAAGTGGAGAAGAGAAGCTGAGTATGGCACCCTATTCCCTATATAGTGCACTACTTTTGACCAGAGCCATATGGGCTCCATGTAGGAAATAGGGTGCCATTTGGGATGCATTCCCTAATGCTGGTCATCCAATTTCCTCTGACAGTAGAGTAGAACATTCTCCCCGCTTGACTAGAGACAGATGAGGCGTTACAGAGCAGAACAGGCCACAGTGCCACCAAGCCTTTTTATTTGCTGCAAATCCCAATATGTAGCCTCTCTCGATGCACTCTCTGCCTGGCTAGGACAGACATTATCCTAGTGTGGTTATGTCTCTGCCTGGCTAGGACAGACATTATCCTAGTGTGGTTATGTCTCTGCCTGGCTAGGACAGACATTATCCGAGTGTGGTTATGTCTCTGCCTGGCTAGGACAGACATTATCCTAGTGTGGTTATGTCTCTGCCTGGCTAGGACAGACATTATCCTAGTGTGGTTATGTCTCTGTTCTGGCTAGGACAGACATTATCCTAGTGTGGTTATGTCTCTGCCTGGCTAGGACAGACATTATCAGAGTGTGGTTATGTCTCTGCCTGGCTAGGACAGACATTATCCTAGTGTGGTTATGTCTCTGCCTGGCTAGGACAGACATTATCCTAGTGTGGTTATGTCTCTGCCTGGCTAGGACAGACGTTATCCTAGTGTGGTTATGTCTCTGTTCTGGCTAGGACAGACATTATCCTAGTGTGGTTATGTCTCTGCCTGGCTAGGACAGACATTATCCTAGATTATCCTAGTGTGGTTATGTCTCTGTTCTGGCTAGGACAGACATTATCCTAGTGTGGTTATGTCTCTGCTCTGGCTAGGACAGACATTATCCTAGTGTGGTTATGTCTCTGCCTGGCTAGGACAGACATTATCCTAGTGTGGTTATGTCTCTGCCTGGCTAGGACAGACATTATCCTAGTGTGGTTATGTCTCTGCCTGGCTAGGACAGACATTATCCTAGTGTGGTTATGTCTCTGTTCTGGCTAGGACAGACATTATCCTAGTGTGGTTATGTCTCTGCCTGGCTAGGACAGACATGATCCTATTGTGGTTATGTCTCTGCCTGGCTAGGACAGACATTATCATAGTGTGGTTATGTCTCTGTCTGGCAAGGAATACATTATCCTAGTGTGGTTATGGCTCTGTCTGGCTAGGACAGACATTATCCTAGTGCGGCTGTGTCTGTCTGGCTAGGACAGACATTATCCTGGTGTGGTTATGTCTCTGTCTGGCTCGGACAGACATTATCCTAGTGTGGTTATGTCTCTGTCTGGCTAGGACAGACATTATCCTAGTGTGGTTATGTCTCAAATGAGACCCTATGTATTCCCTGTGTAGTGCACTTCTAACCAACATGAAACATTGACTCACTTGTGTGGTAGCCTATATGTTTCGAACAGACATTCCATTGGATAGAGATCATATTGAACTGCATCCGTGGGCTAACGCTTCAGTAGGACTTAATGTTTCAGCACCAAGGACAGTGACACTAACGGTACAAACGCTTACAAACTGGTCACCTGGTTTGCATGTTTCAGTTTGCTATACACTGAGTCATTGACAGCAATTCCTGCTTTTTGATATCAGGAAGTGGTGAGAGGAGATGAAATGAGAAGATGTGTCTCAGTATATTATCCCTCAGAGGAGAGGACACTTTCTCTGCTCCTTCTAAAGATAAATAAATGACATCATTTACAGGAAGAGGCTGAGTCACCAGACATACTGCTAGGATGCTCTAGTGAGGGAGAAGCACAGAAAGGCTTTAGGGCTCTAGTCTAGAGAGGTATTAAGAGCACATGGAGGGTTTAGGGCTCTAGTCTAGAGAGGTATTAAGAGCACATGGAGGGTTTAAGGCTCTAGTCTAGAGAGGTATTAATAGCACATGGAGGGTTTAGGGCTCTAGTCTAGAGAGGTATTAAGAGCACATGGAGGGTTTTTAGGGCTCTAGTCTAGAGAGGTATTAAGAGCACATGGAGGGTTTAGGGCTCTAGTCTAGAGGGGTATTAAGAACACATGGAAGGTTTAGGACTCTAGTCTAGAGAGGTATTAAGAGCACATGGAGGGTTTAAGGCTCTAGTCTAGAGAGGTATTAAGAGCACATGGAGGGTTTAAGGCTCTAGTCTAGAGAGGTATTAATAGCACATGGAAGGTTTAGGGCTCTAGTCTAGAGGGGTATTAAGAACACATGGAGGGTTTAGGGCTCTAGTCTAGAGGGGTATTAAGAACACATGGAAGGTTTAGGGCTCTAGTCTAGAGAGGTATTAAGAACACATGGGGGGTTTAGGGCTCTTTCCAACAGACAGACACACTCAGGGATGCCTGGTCAAGCAGTCAAACACAGTCTATGGTCTTCATCCAAAAGATGGTGGTAACAGTAGCGATGGAATGATCAAACCGCAGATGCTGGTTCTTAAATCTTCCACAGAGAGGCAGACTGTCTGAGACGTAATCTGATGTCATCCCCTGTGCTTTCTTCTCTGTCTTCTCACTCTCTCTCTCTCGCTCTCTTTCTCTCCACTGCCTCTCTATTTTATGTTAGTCCTCGTCTCAGAGAGAGAGAGAGAGAGTGAGTGTGTGAGAGAGAGAGAGCAAGAAAGAGAGAGAGAGAAGAGAGAGGAGAGAAAGCACAGGGGATGACATTAGATTACATCGTGTACCATGGAAGTGATATTAGCCTCTCGATATATTGATGATCAACCAGAGACGTTTCCTGGCAGAAAGTAAACAATACCACAGACAATAACAGACTGTGGCGTCTGAGGTGTGTGTGTGTGTGTGTGTGTGTGCATTATAACATTGCTACAAGTCCACTTCTTCACTCTGGTTCTCATCACAGACAGATGTTCCTGTCATTCAGAGGTCTCTAACCACTTACACTCACTCATAGTCCAGGTGTTACATAGAAATCTGTGCCACTCGCTCATATAGTCCTACAGTACTCTTCAGGTATCACTAAGACATGTGTTATGCTGTTTTGTGTCCTACTTTCAGAGACACATCCTCCTGACACTTAGAGAGGAATGATCATTTTTTAAGACCTTTACTGGCCCAATAGTTACATCATTAAAAGCAAAAACTTTACTTCATTTTAACCTCCTCATCTACTGTACATAGAACCCCCCTGATGCCCCACACCCCTACAAAGTCCTCCAGATGGTTCACCAGCCCCCATATACTGTAAATGTTCCAGTGTAAGCCGAGCCTGCACCTGCCCCAGCAGCACAGCTCTGGGGTCTGTACACCTTCCCCCTGCATCTCATGTTTCCTGGTCTTCCACGTTGTCATTTTTATCTGCCCCAACAGGTAGTTTACTAGGTAGTCCCTCCACCTGTTGGCCACGCTATACCTAGGCCTTCCAACATTTAGGTCCAGAGTCAACCCCAACCTTAGCCCTGTACATCACCCACCAAGGAGAGAAAAAAACCCGACCAGCCTGGAACAAGAAAAAAACCAGATGCTGCACTGTCTCCTCCTCCCCACAGAACAACCCCCCCTGATGGATCAAGGTGTGACACGTATCTGTTCTGAGCGATAGCCCCGTAGATCATCTGTTCGCTTCTCTATCGGAGGCTTATCAGAGAATAGCCGGGTCCCAAATTCCCCGGCCACCCTGTTGCCCTCAGCCCAGGCTCTTTCTGAGCCACCGTCACAGCCACCGCAGACAGAGCCTTTTTGCTGGCTGTGCAAAAGGCCACCCAGCTCCGGAGTCTTGAACTATAGGATCATTCCCCTCACCCTCCTGGTGTTCCCCCCGACGGTCCAGTCTCTGCTTAATCCCCAGAATCTCTCTAAACAAGCGTGGCAGTGCAGAATGGATGCCCTCCAACACCTGCTGCAGCAGCCCGGTGGACTGTATGGAGGAGTCCTCCACCGTGTCGCTGGTGGACTTTATGGAGGAGTCCTCCACCGTGTCGCTGGTGGACTTTATGGAGGAGTCCTCCACCGTGTCGCTGGTGGACTTTATGGAGGAGTCCTCCACCGTGTCGCTGGTGGACTTTATGGAGGAGTCCTCCACCGTGTCGCTGGTGGACTTTATGGAGGAGTCCTCCACCGTGTCGCTGGTGGACTTTATGGAGGAGTCCTCCACCGTGTCGCTGGTGGACTTTATGGAGGAGTCCACAACCGTGTTGCTGGCGGATTTCTATCCAGCCTCTTCTTGCAGGCGACCCAACTTAGTGAACCACGCTCTCACAAGCTGGCAGAGGTCAGCACTCTGATCTGGGTATGTGGGTGGTGAAAATGTTGCTCCTCCATTATCCATGCTCCTGGCTGTGAAACATCTCTGTGAACACCCAAAGCACAGCGCAGTATTAAGGAGTAATGGCTGACCTATATCGACCTGTTCCTGTGGTACCCAAGGTCCCCTGGCCTCCTCAGCACAGCCCAAGCAGTGTCTATCCAGGTACAGAAGTCTCTGGACAGCTTGTAGACAGAAAGCTGTCACTCTGGACTCAGTGTCCACCAGCCCTTGGCCCTCCTCATGCAAACGCAGGTGTTGTAACGCTGCAAAATACAGAAAGGGTAATACATTTGCCATTTTAACAGACACTCTGATCCAGAGCGAGTGCCTATGCAGCACATGGGGTGTGAAACTTACTCCTCAGCCTTAAGTGTCCCGCTTGCGTCACCTCATTAGCTGGCTTTTGAGGTGACGTGATCAGCTAAGACGCTTGAGGGAGGATGGTCACGTGCGTTTGGGAGGCAGAGGTCCCGAGTTCGCGCCACACGGGACTGGACCACGCAGACTGACTGAGAGACCACGCCCTGCGGAGGGAGCCACCAGACGGGCGGCAGAGAAAGAGACAGACTGCCTGCTCCTCTGACAGAGGCCCTCTCAGGCTTTATAGTCTCATAGGACACCATGGTCTGACAGAGGCCCTCTCAGGCTTTATAGTCTCATAGGACACCATGGCCTGACAGAGAGGATGGCAGTTTTACATTCTCCAAACCTCTCTCTTTCTACCTCTCACGGCCAGCCTGACAGAGAAGAATGGGAGAAATATTAGCATTTTGAAATTGTTTCTGGCACTTTGCCTGCTTCACGGTGTCTTTCTATCATGGTGTCTTTTCCCCCTCTCTCGCTATATATAATTCCCTCTCTCCCGCTCTCTTCCATTTCTCTTTATCTCTCCTTTTTTTCTCTCTCCTTTGTGTCTTTAGACAACTACTCTAACCGAATACTAATGGGCCGTACCCCTTGAGTTTCTCACACTGTCCCTCCCTGTAGAGCTAGCCAGTGTTGTGGACTGCCCGTGCCAAGGAGTCACAGAGCTTTCTGCTGTGGTATCAACAGACCAAACAACGCACCTCAGCCAAAGGGGTCGAATGAACGTGACCTATATTTTATTTACGTTACCTAAGTGGACACTCACACATACACACGGCAGTATTCAGCAACCATTCTCACAGAAAGCCCTTTCCCAAGACAATAGACGGACTCACCATACTGCCCTGTCTCTCCTCTCTCCCCCTCTTCGGTTCTCTTTCTTTCTCTTTATAATGGATAGACAGTGCCCTTTCACTGTCCCCTCTCCCTCCGATGGACTCAGCTGGCCAACTCATTAACAAGGGTGATGTCATCATTAGGAGCTCTTGGAGCTCACACAGGGCCATGCTCTGGCACAGAGTGACACCCTGTTAAACTCTCCATTTCACATCTTGGGTCTGTCAGGAGCCATCTGATCTGTGCCAGACTAATACAGACCAGCAGAGTGTAACTCCACCTGTGGAGAGAAACACTGGTCTACAGCCCTGGACACACACACTCCTGTTAGATACACAGCCTCTCTTCTACCCCCTAGTATGTACAATGCAGGATTTCATTCCAGCCCATCTCTAAAATCCACCTGATTCAACGACTGTAACTAAGGTCTTGATAATTATGGAATGCTTGAATCAGGGTGCTGGGCTGGAACAAATACCCGCACTTCCTAGAGCTCTCCCAGGACAAGGGTTGGTGACAACGGCTGTCATATCTTAGTGACCTCACACTAAACTCACAGCATGGGGCCCAGTTCGATCGATATGAAGGACATATCACTGTTAGTTAATTGACTTTTTTTCTGCCTGGTCGGTCGATGAGACAGTGACAGTGGAGGACCTCTGGAGGGGACTATTAAAACTATAGCTGAACTCCCCCTCTGGGCGACAGGAGGTGGGCTGGAGGGAGGGGAGTGGAGTGAAGTGGGGATTCAAAGACAATTCATTCTGTAGACATTGCACTGTATATGTAACTGCCAAAATAAATGAAACGCTTGAGTAAATGAGGGATGCAGAGTATATTGAAAGCAGATGCTTCCACACACGTGGTGCCTGAGTTAATTAAGCAATTAACATCCCATCATGCTTAGGGTCATGCCCAGTTGCCCATTATTTTGACTACCATGGCTAGAAGAAGAGATCTCAGTGACTTTGAAAGAGGGGTCTTAGAGGACCATAGGGGGCTTAAATGCTGTGTGTGTGTGTGTGTGTGTGTGTCTCAGTCACCAGATCTCAACCCAACTGAACACTTATGGGAGATTCTGGAGCAGCGCCTGAGACAGCGTTTTCCACCACCATCAACAAAACACCAAACGATGGAATTTCTTGAGGAAGAATGGTGTCACATCCCTCCAATAGAGTTCCAGACACTTGTAGAATCTATGCCAAGGTGAAATGAAGCTGTTCTAGTTTGTGGTGGTCCAACACCCTATTAAGACACGATGTTGGTGTTTCCTTTATTTTGGCAGTTACATGTATATACAAAGTCGGAAGTTTGGATTGGGTTGGAGTCATTAAAACTGTTTTTTCAACCACTCCACAAATGTATTGTTAACAAACTATAGTTTTGCCAAGTCGGTTAGGACATCTACTTTGTGCATGACACAAGTCATTTTTCCAATAATTATTTACAGACAGATTATTTCACTTATAATTCCAGTGGGTCAGACGTTTACATACACTAAATTTACTGTGACTTTAAACAGCTTGGAAAATCCAGAAAATAATGTCATGGCTTTAGAAGCTTCTGATAGGCTAATTAACGTAATTTGAGTATATTGGAGGTGCACCTGTGGATGTATTTCAAGGCCTACCTTCAAACTCACTGCCTCTTTGCTTGACATCATGGGAAAATCAAAAGAAATCAGCCATGATGACCATCGTTATGTTTGGAGGAAAAAGAGGGAGGCTTGCAAGCCGAAGAACACCATCCCAACCGTGAAGCACGGGGGTGGCAGCATCATGTTGCGGGGGTGCTTTGTTGCAGGAGGGACTGGTGCACTTCACGAAAAAGATGGCATCATGAGGATGGAAAATTATGTGGATATATTGAAGCAACATCTCAAGACATCAGTCAGGAAGTAAAGCTTGGTCGCAAATGGGTCTTCCAAATGTACGATGACCACTAGCATACTTCCAAAGTTGTGGCGAAATGCCTCAAAAACAACAAAGTCAAGGTATTGGAGTGGCCATCACAAAGCACCGACCTCAATCCTATAGAAAATCCGTAAGCAGAATGGAAAATGCGTGTGCAAGCAAGGAGGCCTACAAACCTGACTCAGTTACACCAGCTCTGTCAGGAGGAATGGGCCAAAATTCACCCAACTTATTGTGGGACGCTTGTGGAAAGCTACCCGAAACATATGACCCAAGTTAAACAATTTAAAGGCAATGCTACCAAATACTATTTGAGTGTATGTAAACTTCTGACCCACTGGGAATGTGATGAAATATATAAAAACTGAAATAAATAATTCTCTCTACTATTATTCTGACATTTCACATTATTTTAATAAAGTGGTGATCCTAACTGACCTAAGACAGGGAATTAAATGTCAGGAAATGTGAAAAACTGAGTTTAAATGCATTTGGCTAAGGTGTATGTAAACTTTCGACTTGAACTGCGTGCCCACGCCTCGCATACACACAGTTACAGTATGTACTGTATCCATCTCCTCCCCATCAAACCGCCATACGTCCACAGGTAATCACGCAACACAGCCCATGAAGAAATGACATATGAGGTGTTTTTGCAGGTTAACTCTCATCAAACACTGTGCATGAGCCTCAGAATCAATCAGCACAATACACCTTATCCTTACCGCATGCCCTGTTTGTATGCCCCTCTCACTGTGTCCCGATTAGCTGAGTTAGAGATTTCGCTAGCTAAGGGTTAGCAGCACATGGCTCAGCAGCCTTAAACAGATACTAATCAATACAGGGCCCAGGAGGGCTGCAGACGTGGGAGACCCATTGCTCTTTGAAGAAGGAGCCCCACTGCAGTACAACACAGGCCTTTTGAAGTACACCCTCTCTGAAAGATAACCTTGGGTTGGGTGGACAGGACCAGGAACAGAACAGGAGATAGGCAGGGTGGGTAGATTTTGTTCTAACCCAGCTTGAGCACAACACGTTTAACTGATAGTGAGAGAGCGATCTCTCTGTGTCTCTGTTTTGCTTCCTCCCTAGTCTCCACCTCGGTGCACATTGCCCGTGTGTGTGTCGCGTGTAATATGATGGTGTCCTTTCATGCATGGATGGTATTCTGAGAAGTGTCTGGAGGGATGGAAGGAATCTTTCAGTCAGGTCACATCGTCTCCCCCTTCCCTCCAACCACTACATCAACAACCACACTAGGAACACTTACGAGATGCTGTTCTCAGCCACCCTCTCAGGAGTCTAAGGGTTAATTATGGGAGAGCCACCGCCTTGTTGAATTATTCAACCTATCCCTGTGCTCTATGTGGGTAATACAGACATCAGGCATCCAGAGGTTTTCCCAGCCGTCTCTTAAGTGCCTGTGAACATGTGACCAAGAGGAAGAATCCATCATTTAATGAGAGGCAGATGGCACCCTAAAGGGCTCCGGTCAAAAGTAGTGCATTATGTAGGGAATAGGGTGGCACTTGGAATCAGGCCAGCTATAGTAGCTGTTGAAGAAAAGTTAGCCTACCGATAAGGGACTTCATCCACTCTGTGGTTTGAAAGGTCTGTGAGACTTTAGCCATTCAGTCAAAGTAGGCCTCATTTATTTTTTTTGCCCACAGTGAATTGCTCACAATAAACTGAAAAGATTCACTGACACACTACAGTAAGTGTGCAGAAGAAGTTCTCTTAGCATTTCAGTATTTTAGATCATTCTGCAGTATGATCAGATGAGGGATAGATTCCCAGCCAACTACACTATACCCTACAGTGGTCAAGACATAATGCATTTGGCTAATGTTCTTTCCTAATAGACCTAAGTCATTCTCCTCGCTCTGAGAGCCAATGATAGACGGTCAGTAGCTATACCGTAACTCACACTAATGCTTTAGCATACACATGCAGACATGGATCCATTTGCTTCCTGTCAAGGTAAGGTCCAGGTAGCAGTGGCTCTCGGACGCTGTTCTAGGATCAGCTTACACATTCTCAAATGAACCACAGGGCCTTAGAACTGACCTAGGATCAGCGTCTAGCGACAACTTGATTATATACAGTATACTCTGTCAAGCTAGAGAAGGACGCATCCCGTTGGTTGTTTGTGTATGACATAATGGGAGTTGAGGGTCGGGCGTTTCTGATTTTGCCTGACTGCAGTGCTAATGTACGCTGAATTTATTGTCATTTTTACAATCAACCGCAAAACCCTTCCCCCTACTTCCCCTTTAACAGTCCTTGCTTCCAACGCGTCACCATAAAACCCTTCCCCCTACTTCCCCTTTAACAGTCCTTGCTTCCAACGCGTCACCATAAAACCCTTCCCCATTTTAAAACCCCCTTCACAAGGGTCACACATGAATCATTCATCTCTCAATGCAAGAATAGAGACAAGCAGAGAGACAATGTAGTCCAACAACCTCATTACACTCTCACTGATAGCCTAGTGTTGAACAATATAAAGACTATTGGACCATAAGCATGGCGAGACGGATGGATTTAGGAAAATGTTGTTGGTGAGAATATAGTCGACAACACAGCAGTACTGTAGGTGGGCTAGGGCCACAAAGGTGTGTGTGTGTAATATGTATAACAGAGAGGAATATGGGGCAGACTTAGATACAGGTGTGTGTATGTGGCATGATGTAATGTGTGTGCAATGTATAGCTAGCTATAGAGGGAGGGAGGCTTCACAGGCTTAGATAGAGGAATGTATAGCAGAGAGGTGTAGATAGCCTGTTTACTCCACCCAGCTCCTCCCAGACACTGGTGCACTTTACACAGGAAATGGAAAACTCTCACTTCAAGCACTCTTAACAGTTACTGATATTCCCTAATCACTTCCACTTCCTCCCAGGCCTACATACAACACAGGACATATACAATTAGCTCCAAAAGTATTGGGACAGTGACCCATTTGAAGTTATTTTGCCTCTGTACTCCAGCACTTTGGATTAGAAATGATACAAGTGCAGACTGTCAGGTATTGGGACAATGTCACTTAAATGTGCATTAAAGTAGTCAAAGCTGATTACAGTGCCTTGCGAAAGTATTCGGCCCCCTTGAACTTTGCGACCTTTTGCCACATTTCAGGCTTCAAACATAAAGATATAAAACTGTATTTTTTTGTGAAGAATCAACAACAAGTGGGACACAATCATGAAGTGGAACGACATTTATTGGATATTTCAAACTTTTTTAACAAATCAAAAACTGAAAAATTGGGCGTGCAAAATTATTTGTGCCCAATAGAAATAAATAGTAAATAATTTATTGTGTCATTTTGGAGCCACTTTTATTGTAGAATATGTTTCTAAACACTTCTCCATTAATGTGGATGCTACCATGGTTACGGATAATCCTGAATGAATCGTGAATAATAATAATAATGAGTGAGAAAGTTACAGATGCACAAATATCATACCCCCACAAAAATGCTAACCTCCCCTGTTGTTGTGATGATGGAAGGTTAGCATGTCTTGGGGGTATGATATTTGTGCATCTGTAACTTTCTCACTCATCATTATTCACGATTCATTCAGGACAATCTGTAACCATGGTAGCATCCACATTAATGTAGAAGTGTTTAGAAAACTACTATATTCTTATTTACAATAATAGCATCTCCAAAATTACACAATACATCATTTACCATTTATTTCTACTGAACACAAAACAATCTGAAACACAAAACACCCTCAAATTAAAGTTGACAGCATGCATTTTAACCTCGTAGTAATTGTATCATTTCAAAGTGCTGGAGTACAGAGCCAAAACAAAAGAATTGTCACTGTCCCAATACTTCTGGAGCTCACTGTACTACATACATAACCTACTCTTTCAAAACCACTTCCAATTTAAAAAATTAATGCACCAATTCCTAGATGGAGTGAGTGTACGTTACGTTCCTAAAGCAAATCAATAAAATGAGCGGAGCCTAAATATACCTCCCTTCAAAAACCAATCTGATGGGCTACTGTGGAGCAGGCTGATTAACATCAAGCTGTCAGTAGATATTTATTGCCAAGGCTGGTCCTTCTGGGTCCTATCCCGTTGTTAACCAATGGCGATTAGATTATACCAGGCCTTCTGAAGAACTCAATTACCTAATGATTATATTATACCAGGAGTCAATTACATCATGTTTTAGAATTAACAGAATTACTTAAGACGTAGCGCAGAAGGCAGACTGTCACTGTAGGTTAATGTCTGAATTAGAAAATGTTGATTTAAATTCAGGTTTAAATTTGGCTCAGGGAAATATCTAGCATAAACACTTGATAGTGCTTACTTATCACTGACTCCTGCTACCTGTACCCTGAGGAGATTTTGTTAGGTTCCTGAGTTGATAATTAACAATCAGGCTTGTACATTCCCATGAAATGAAACTGACTGTCTAGCACAACACTACCATGATGAAAGCAGAGCATGCTATGATGAATAATTTATGACAAAGTCTCTCTTTTTCCCTTTCATCCAGTAAAGCTCAGAGAAGAAACACGGTGGTCATGGTGGACTGTTTCCAGTAAAGCTCACAGAGGGAACACGGTGGTCATGGTGGACTGTTTCCAGTAAAGCTCACAGAGGGAACACGGTGGTCATGGTGGACTGTTTCCAGTAAAGCTCACAGAGGGAACACGGTGGTCATGGTGGACTGTTTCCGGTAAAGCTCACAGAGGGAACACGGTGGTCATGGTGGACTGTTTCCGGTAAAGCTCAGAGAAGGAACACGGTGGTCATGGTGGACTGTTTCCGGTAAAGCTCAGAGAAGGAACACAGTGATCACGGTGGACTGTTTCCGGTAAAGCTCACAGAGGGAACACGGTGGTCATGGTGGACTGTTTCCGGTAAAGCTCAGAGAAGGAACACAGTGATCACGGTGGACTGTTTCCGGTAAAGCTCACAGAGGGAACACGGTGGTCATGGTGGACTGTTTCCAGTAAAGCTCACAGAAGGAACACGGTGGTCATGGTGGACTGTTTCCAGTAAAGCTCAGAGAAGGAACACAGTGGTCATGGTGGACTGTTTCCAGTAAAGCTCACAGAAGGAACACGGTGGTCATAGTGGACTGTTTTCGGTAAAGCTCACAGAGGGAACACGGTGGTCATGGTGGACTGTTTCCGGTAAAGCTCACAGAGGAAACACGGTGGTCACGGTGGACTGTTTCTAGTAAAGCTCACAGAGGGAACACGGTGGTGACGGTGGACTGTTTTCAGTAAAGCTCACAGAGGGAACACGGTGGTCACGGTGGACTGTTTCTAGTAAAGCTCACAGAGGGAACACGGTGGTCACGGCTGACTGTTTCCAGTAAAGCTCACAGAGGGAACATGGTGGTCACAGTGGTCATGGTGGACTGTTTCCAGTAAAGCTCACAGAGGGAACACGGTGGTCAATGGTGGACTGTTTCCAGTAAAGCTCACAGAGGGAACACGGTGATCACGGCTGACTGTTTCCAGTAAAGCTCACAGAGGGAACACGGTGGTCACAGTGGTCATGGTGGACTGTTTCCGGTAAAGCTCAGAGAAGGAACACGGTGGTCATGGTGGACTGTTTCCGGTAAAGCTCAGAGAAGGAACACGGTGGTCATGGTGGACTGTTTCCGGTAAAGCTCAGAGAAGGAACACGGTGGTCATGGTGGACTGTTTCCGGTAAAGCTCACAGAGGGAACACGGTGGTCACAGTGGTCATGGTGGACTGTTTCCAGTAAAGCTCACAGAGGGAACACGGTGGTCATGGTGGACTGTTTCTAGTAAAGCTCAGAGAGGGAACACGGTGGTCACGGTGGACTGTTTCCGGTAAAGCTCAGAGAAGGAACACAGTGATCACGGTGGACTGTTTCCGGTAAAGCTCACAGAGGGAACACGGTGGTCATGGTGGACTGTTTCTAGTAAAGCTCAGAGAGGGAACACGGTGGTCACGGTGGACTGTTTCCGGTAAAGCTCACAGAGGGAACACGGTGGTCACGGCTGACTGTTTCCAGTAAAGCTCACAGAGGGAACATGGTGGTCACAGTGGTCATGGTGGACTGTTTCCAGTAAAGCTCACAGAGGGAACACGGTGGTCATGGTGGACTGTTTCCAGTAAAGCTCACAGAGGGAACACGGTGGTCACGGCTGACTGTTTCCAGTAAAGCTCACAGAGGGAACATGGTGGTCACAGTGGTCATGGTGGACTGTTTCCAGTAAAGCTCACAGAGGGAACATGGTGGTCAATGGTGGACTGTTTCCAGTAAAGCTCACAGAGGGAACACGGTGATCACGGCTGACTGTTTGCAGTAAAGCTCGCAGAGGGAACACGGTGGTCACAGTGGTCATGGTGGACTGTTTCCAGTAAAGCTCACAGAGGGAACATGATGGTCAATGGTGGACTGTTTCCGGTAAAGCTCAGAGAAGGAACACGGTGGTCATGGTGGACTGTTTCCGGTAAAGCTCAGAGAAGGAACACGGTGGTCATGGTGGACTGTTTCCGGTAAAGCTCAGAGAAGGAACACGGTGGTCATGGTGGACTGTTTCCGGTAAAGCTCACAGAGGGAACACGGTGGTCACAGTGGTCATGGTGGACTGTTTCCAGTAAAGCTCACAGAGGGAACACGGTGGTCATGGTGGTCATGGTGGACTGTTTCCAGTAAAGCTCACAGAGGGAACACGGTGGTCATGGTGGACTGTTTCTAGTAAAGCTCAGAGAGGGAACACGGTGGTCACGGTGGACTGTTTCCGGTAAAGCTCAGAGAAGGAACACAGTGATCACGGTGGACTGTTTCCGGTAAAGCTCACAGAGGGAACACGGTGGTCATGGTGGACTGTTTCTAGTAAAGCTCAGAGAGGGAACACGGTGGTCACGGTGGACTGTTTCCGGTAAAGCTCACAGAGGGAACACGGTGGTCACGGCTGACTGTTTCCAGTAAAGCTCACAGAGGGAACATGGTGGTCACAGTGGTCATGGTGGACTGTTTCCAGTAAAGCTCACAGAGGGAACACGGTGGTCATGGTGGACTGTTTCCAGTAAAGCTCACAGAGGGAACACGGTGGTCACGGCTGACTGTTTCCAGTAAAGCTCACAGAGGGAACATGGTGGTCACAGTGGTCATGGTGGACTGTTTCCAGTAAAGCTCACAGAGGGAACATGGTGGTCAATGGTGGACTGTTTCCAGTAAAGCTCACAGAGGGAACACGGTGATCACGGCTGACTGTTTGCAGTAAAGCTCGCAGAGGGAACACGGTGGTCACAGTGGTCATGGTGGACTGTTTCCAGTAAAGCTCACAGAGGGAACACGGTGGTCATGGTGGACTGTTTCCAGCATGTATGTCTGTGCTTAAAGTAGCTTTCCTTCTGAACTGAACCTGGTCTAAATGAGCAATGAGGAACAGAGTAGTCCAGCTCACAACACATCAAGAAAAACCTAAAGAAGTAGATGCCTGATACTTTACCAATTGACCAGGTACCAAGCCTGCATACTGCCATATGTCTCAAGTATAACTCTGCACCCCAAAGCCAACTGTCAGCCCCAGTAAACCAATCAAAGCTCAGCTTCAGGTTAATACGTGACAGTTTATTCAGTTACTTCAGGTCTCAGGGAAGATGATGAGGCAATTCTAGCTACAATGACCTTTTCCCTGCAACACCAACTGGACCAGACCACTGTGTGGAAGACTACTATCCACAAGACTAGTAAAAGTAGGAAATCGACCTTTTCTCAAAGTGGTAAAGAAAACCTATTATTACAGCAACATGAGATAACTGTCAACAAATAGTCCAATCTAGATAGATCATTCTGCGACCAGTATAGCCCTTTCCCCAGTAGTAATAGCAGCGGTATGCCTGAGAAACATAGTGATCGATGGGAATTAATTGAGATTAAATTAGGTATTGAGCTGACTGATGGAAGCCTAGACCAGATGAAGACTTTCTCTAAGGATGAGTGGCCATGGCCAAGGGAGAGAGGAGGAGAGGAGAGGGGGTGGAGAGGAGGAGAAGGGGGACAGAGAGCAATAGAGAGAGAGACCTGGGGCTGGTGTAGCAAATGGGGATGTGTGAACTTTACTCCTCAGCCTGAAGTGTCCCCAATCGAGCCGGTGAATAGGATAGCTTTTCAGCAAGCAGTGTGATGTCCTTCACAGTATCACAGAAAACAGAACGAGGTGTGGGGGGGGGGGGGGGGGGGGTGGAGATAGAGAGAGTGGAAGATGGGGTACTGCAGCAAATGCTGAGCTGATTGACATCTTAATACACATGGTTTAAACTGCATATGACATATGCAGAGTGGACAGGACAAGTCACAGGCACGCCTTCATTATTGGCTGCCTACACCATGTCCAAAACAATCTAATAGCGCTTCAGAATGTATGCCAAGTTCACACACACTCACACACACACACTCACACGCACACACACACACTGACCTTCAGTTACTGTGAATGCATTGTCAGCTGCCTACAGACACACCCGTCTGTACTATAGCTAACAAACCAGTGAATGAATACTGCCATAAGACAACGGCAGAAAGAAAACGGCAAAGAAAACACTGTTTGTTGCAGATCGACAGAGTATTTGTAAAAAATGTATTACACCTTGGCACAGAGTATCTAATTAGCAAGAATTGATTATTGAAATGAACAGGAATAAATTACCAATCATGGTGTCACGTCCTGACCTTAGTTCCTTTTTTATGTCTCTGTTTTAGTTTGGTCAGGGCGTGAATTGGGGTGGGCATTCTATGTTTTGTATTCTAGGTTTTGTATTTCTGGTTTTGGCCTGGTATGGTTCCCAATCAGAGGCAGCTGTCATTCGTTGTCTCTGATTGAGAACCATACTTAGGCAGCCTGTTTTCCCACTATGGGTTGTGGGTAGTTGTTTTCTATACAGAACTGTTTCGGCTTTCATTTATTTCTCTTGTATTCCGTGTTCAGTTTATTAAATATATTATGGACACTTACGACGCTGCGCATTGGTCTGATATTTCATACTCCTCGTCAGGGGAAGAAGAAAATTGTTACACATGGTAGTGAAGAACAGACTTGGGTTGAAAAACTATTTAAAATAGCTCAATTGCTTGTACATACATTGGAAAGTAAGTATTCAAATTATATATATATTTTTATTTGAAAAGATGAGTAATTTTTATGTATTTGGAAATACACTCGGAAAGTATTTGAAAAATTCTAATACACTGACTCAAATACACTCCCATGCATTCACCCAGGTATTTGAAAATAATATTTGAAATAAGTATTTGGTTGACTATTTGGTTTATACAAATAACCATTTGAATAATGAAAAAAAGTACTTGTTTTGGCTGTGGATTTGAAAACGCTTACATTTGAAAATACTCAAATACTCCGATTTTTAAACAACTTTTACGCCAGATACTCAAATACACATTTATTTGAACCGAGGTCTGATGGAGAAACAAGTATTATTATCATGTGTAGTGTAAAGGTGAAAAGGCTTGCTTTGATTAGACCAGTAATATAGAATTATGGTTAAATCAAGTTCTGTCAGGCTTCATGATGCTTTGTAATCTTGTTTTGTTTTTATATCAAACTCTAGTGAATTTGAAAATACTGACTGATTTTATTGTGAAGCACGTGCTCACTGGGAACAATCAGAGAAAAAGATGTGGGGAAGAAGAGACACAGACACCAATTCTGAACAGAGAACAAAGGATATGGAGAGGAGCGCGAGAGAGAGAGAGAGGAGAGAATAGGAGAACAGAGAGAAGAGTGAGAGAGAGAGAGGAAGAGGAAAGGAAGAGAGGATAGGAGAGAGCACTGTCCGACTCTGATTTTAGAGGTGTGACTCTTAGAGCAGGACATAACTAACCCAAATGTGGGTGTGCCACATAGTGAGTCTGCCAGCCAGATAGTACCACTATAATACACCATTCCCTAAGGACTGTATAGCTTACACAATGTTTCACATATCTACGTTTTGAATAGATGGTTAACACTTCCCCCCATAGGTGTTCAAGTGTATTGCAGAATTCAGTATCTCTTTAAAAATCTGTTTAAAGAGGCATGCAAAAGCTGTTTGACACATAATTAACAACCCCCATCCAGGCACGCAAAGTAGCCTACCACAACAAACATATGATATTCCATTGCACCAAAATGCGCATCAGTAGCACACCTTGGAAAGTCCATACCTGCGTGTCAGACTTGCGCATAGCATCAAGTTACTACGCTACTCCCTGCTCGGACAACAAAGCCCTCTCCGTCCCCTCCCAGTTCTCTGCTGGAGGCCTGTGTATCTCTGACAGACTCAGATCCGCTGTGGGGTGTCTGACTGGTGCCAACTTCTGTGGATGAGGCGGGGGGCCCTGCCCAAATCTCGCTGACATCACTCATCCCTTAGAAGGGATGTAGTCTACCCGCTTGGGGCCGAATGAAGTTGGATTGAGGCTAACTAATTAATGCATGTTTACGAATACATTTCCAGGAAGCACTGAACTTATATCACATGGGCAAATGTTTATGGTTAACTTAGGGTGTTATTTAATAGCGTGTTTAAAGTGGTTGATACCTCTTGTAGCTGCTCCAGCTCCTGTCGGAGCGCCTCTTGCTCGGCCTCTAGATCCGAATATTGCTGCTTCAGGGTCTGGTTCTCCTCCAGAACCACCAGACCGCACTCCGCAGCCCGGATCTTCTCCCGGTTCGCCTCCGCTAGCTCACGGGTCAAACGCTCCACCTCTGCCCGGCACTGCTCCACCGTGTCCACGCATCCTCCTCCAGCAGCCATCGCCCTCCCTCTCCTCTCCTCTCTTCCACTTCGCTCCTCTCCTCCTCGCCCCTGCGTCAGATGGGCAGAGAAGCGGAGGAAGAAAACAGATGTAGCCTACCGGACAACAATCTCCTCACCTCCTTCGTTGGAAGGAATCAACCGAGGAGTTTAAAAACGCATGAAAAGGGCGTTAACATCCCCGGAGCGAAATTATTGTGAAAGAGAGATGAATCCCTCCATAGCTGATGTGTTGAATTGAACGGTTTCCCCTCTAGGCGTAGTAGGGTCCAGCATCATCCCCTTTCCTCTTCTTTTTTTGCTTATTCATCGGGATGCGGACGCCATCTCTCTCTATTGCCATGAAGCAGCGGCAAGGTACACACAACTCTCGCCCATCCTTTTGCTGCCTGTGGCTGTGACGTCGACCGTTCACCCGCACATCTCTCCCTCTGCGGTACGGTATGAATACTGCCCGTCACGCTGGGTTGGCCCACAGACAAGGGGGACCATGTTTATGTTGACGATGACATCTGTTGCTTTTACAACCTTTCTTCACCGTTGCTGATCACGGATTATTAATAAACTAATGTGGCAAGAAAGCTATAGGCCTAATCATTTGTTTTATACCACCCCCCTACACCAGGGGTTCCAATCATTTTCACGCAAGGATCCCTGATATATCTGAACCCTATATATACAGTTGAAGTCGAAAGTTTACATACACTTAGGTTCGAGTCATTAAAACTCGTTTTTCAACCATTTCACACATTTCTTGTAAACAAACTATATTTTTGCCAAGTCGGTTAGGACATTTACTCTGTGCATGACACAAAGTAATGTTTCCAACAATTGTTTACAGACAGATTATTTCACTTATAATTCACTGTATCACAATTCCAGTGGGTCAGAAGTTTACATACACTAAGTTGACTGTGCCTTTAAACAGCTTGGGAAATTCCAGAAAATTATGTAATGGCTTTAGAAGCTTCTGATAGGCTAATTGAGATAATTTGAGTCAATTGGAGGTGTACCTGTGGAGGCCTTCCTTCAAACTCAGTGCCTCTTTGCTTGACATCATGGGAAAATGAAAAGAAATCAGCCAAGACCTCAGAAAGAAAATTGTAGACCTCCACAAGTCTGGCTCATCCTTGGGAGCAATTTCCAAACTCCTGAAGGTACCACGTTCATCTGTACAAACAATAGTACGCAAGTATAAACACCATGGGACCACGCAGCCGTAATCCTGCATAGGATGGAGACGCGTTCTGTCTCCTTCCTATGCTTCCCTCCTTTCCTCCTTCAATCCCAGAACAACAGCAAATTATCTTGTGAAGGAGCTGGAGGAAACAGGTACAAAAATATCTATATCCACAGTAAAACGAGTCCTATATCAACATAACCTGAAAGGCTGGTCAGCAAGGAAGAAGCCACTGCTCCAAAACCGCCATATAAAAGCCAGACTACGGTTTGCAACTGCACATGGGGACAAAGATCATACTTTTTTGGAGAAATGTCCTCCTGTCTGATGAAACACAAATAGAACTGTTTGGCCATAATGACCATCGTTACGTTTGGAGGAAAAGGGGGGAGGCTTGCAAGCCGAAGAACACCATCCCACCGTGAAGCACGGGGGTGGCAGCATCATGTTGTGGGGGAGGGACTGGTGCACTTCACAAAATAGATGGCATCATGAGGATGGAAATTATGTAGATGTATTGAAGAAACATCTCAAGACATCAGTCAGGAAGTTAAAGCTGGGTCACAAATGGGTCTTCAAAATGGACAATGACCCCAAGCATACTTCCAATGTTGTGGCAAAATGGCTTAAGGACAACAAAGTCAAGGTATTGGAGTTGCCATCACAAAGCCCTGACCTCAATCCCATAGGACATTTGTGGGCAGAACTGAAAAAAGCATGTGCAAGCAAGGAGGCCTACAAACCTGACTCAGTTTATTGTGGGAAGCGTGTGGAAGGCTACCCGAAACGTTTGACCCAAGTTAATCAATTTAAAGGCAATGCTACCAAATGCTAATTGAGTGTATGTAAACTTCTGACCCACTGGGAATGTGATGAAAGAAATAAAAGCTGAAATAAATAATTCTCTCTACTATTATTCTGACATTTCACATTCTTAAAATAAAGTGGTGATCCTAACTGACCTAAGACAGGGAATTTTTACTTGGATGAATTAAATGTCAGTAATCGTGAAATACTGAGTTTAAATGTATTTGGCTAAGGTGTATGTAAACCTCAACTCGTTGTGTTTGGAGGACAAAGAATGCTGAGTTGCATCCAAAGAACACCATACCTACTGTGAAGCATGGGGGTGGAAACATCATGCTTTGGGGCTGTTTTTCTGCAAAGGGACCAGGACGACTGATCCATGTAAAGGAAAGAATGAATGGGGCCATGTTTCGTGAGATTTTGAGTGAAAACTTCCTTCCATCAGCAAGGGCATTGAAGATGAAACGTGGCTGGGTCTTTCAGCATGACAATGATCCCAAACACACCGCCTGGGCAACGAAGGAGTGGCTTCGTAAGAAGCATTTCAAGGTCCTGGAGTGGTCTAGCCAGTCTCCAAATCTCAACCCCATAGAAAACATTTGGAGGGAGTTGAAAGTCCGTGTTGCCCAGCAACAGCCCCAAAACATCACTGCTCTGAAGGAGATCTGCATGGAGGAATGGGCCAAAATACCAGTGCCATCAGAGTCCCTGGGTTCGCGCCCAGGCTCTGTCGTAACCGGCCGCGACCGGGAGGTACGTGGGGCGACGCACAATTGGCCTAGCGTCGTCCGGGTTAGGGAGGGATTGGTTGTCTCATCGCGCACCAGCGACTCCTGTGGCGGGCCGTGCGCGGTGCACGGTAAAGCCTCCGACACATTGGTGCGGATGGCTTCCGGGTTGGATGCGCGCTGTGTTAAGAAGCAGTACGGCTGGTTGGTTTGTGTATCGGAGGACGCATGACATTCAGCCTTCGTCTCTCCCGAGCCCGTACGGGAGTTGTAGCAATGAGACAAGATAGTAGCTACTACAACAATTGGATACCACGAAATTGGGGAGAAAAAAGGGGTAAAACATTTTTTTTAAAAAAAGAGAAACTAACAAAAGTTTCTCTTTTATTTCCACCATAATTTGCAAATAAATTCATTAAAAATCCTACAATATGATTTTCTGGATTTTTTTTCTCATTTTGCCTGTCATAGTTGAAGTGTACCTATGATGAAAATTACAGGCCTCTCTCATCTTTTTAAGTGGGAGAACTTGCACAATTGGTGGCTGACTAAATACTTTTTTGTCCCACTGTATATATATATATATATATATATATATATATATATATATATATATATATATATCTCAAATCAAATCAAATTTTATTTGTCACATACACATGGTTAGCAGATGTTAATGCGAGTGTAGCGAAATGCTTGTGCTTCTAGTTCCGACAATGCAGTAATAACCAACAAGTAATCTAACTAACAATTCCAAAACTACTGTCTTGTACACAGTGTGAGGGGATAAAGAATATGTACATAAGGATATATGAATGAGTGATGGTACAGAGCAGCATAGGCAGATACAGTAGATTGTATCGAGTACAGTATATACATATGAGATGAGTATGTAAACAAAGTGGCATAGTTAAAGTGGCTAGTGATACATGTATTACATAAGGATACAGTCGATGATATAGAGTACAGTATATACGTATGCATATGAGATGAATAATGTAGGGTAAGTAACATTATATAAGGTAGCATTGTTTAAAGTGGCTAGTGATATATTTACATCATTTCCCATCAATTCCCATTATTAAAGTGGCTGGAGTTGAGTCAGTGTCAGTGTGTTGGCAGCAGCCATTCAATGTTAGTGGTGGCTGTTTAACAGTCTGATAGCCTTGAGATAGAAGCTGTTTTTCAGTCTCTCGGTCCCAGCTTTGATGCACCTGTACTGACCTCGCCTTCTGGATGATAGCGGGGTGAACAGGCAGTGGCTCGGGTGGTTGATGTCCTTGATGATCTTTATGGCCTTCCTGTGACATCGGGTGGTGTAGGTGTCCTGGAGGGCAGGTAGTTTGCCCCCGGTGATGCGTTGTGCAGACCTCACTACCCTCTGGAGAGCCTTACGGTTGAGGGCGGAGCAGTTGCCGTACCAGGCGGTGATACACATATATATATACATATATACATATATATATACATAAGTATTCAGACCCTTTGCTATGCGACTCGAAATTGAGCACAGGTGCATCCTGTTTCCATTGATTATCTTTGAGATGTTTCTACAACTTGATTGGAGTCCACCTGTGGTAAATTGAATTGATTGGACATGATTTGGAAAGGCACACACTGTTAACAGTGCATCTCAAAGCAAAAACCAAGGCATGAGGTCAAAGGAATTGTCTGCAGAGCTCCAAGACAGGATTCTGTCGAGGCACAGCTCTGGGCAAGTGTACCAAAATATTTCTGCAGCATTGAAGGTTCCCAAGAACACAGTGGCCTCCATCATTCTTAAATGGAAGTAGTTTGGAACCACCAAGACTCTTCTTAGAGCTGACCACCCAGCCAAACTGAGAAATCGGGGGAGAAGGGCCTTGGTCAGTGATATGACCAAGAACACGATGGTCCCTGACAAGAGCTCTAGAGTTCCTCTGTGGAGATGGGAGAACCTTCCAGAAGGACAACCATCGCTGCAGCACTCCACCAATCAGGCCTTTATGGTAGAGTGGCCAGACGGAAGCCACTCCTCAGTAAAAGGCACATGACTGCGTGCTTGGAGTTTGCCAAATGTCACCTAACGACTCACAGACCATGAGAAACATGATTCTCTGGTCTGATGAAAACAATATTAAACTCTTTGGCGTGAATGCCAAGCATCATGTCTGGAGGAAACCTGGCACCATTCCTACGGTGAAGCATGGTAGTGAAAGCATCATGGTGTGGGGATGTTTTTTAGCGACAGGGACTGGGAGACTAGTCAGGATCAAGGGAAAGATGAACAGAGCAAAGTACAGAGAGATCCTTGATGAAAGCCTGCTGCAGAGCGCTCAGGACCTCAGATTGTGTCGAAGATTCACCTTCCAACAGGACAACGACCCTAAGCACACAGCCAAGACAATGCAGGAGTGGCTTCGGGACAAGTCTTTGAATGTCCTTGAGTGGCCCAGCCAGAGCCTGGACTTGAACCCGATCGAACATCTCTGGAAAGACCTGAAAATAGCTGTGCAGCAACGCTCCCCATCCAACCTGATATAACTTTAGAGGATCTGCAGAGACTAATTTGAGGATCTCCCCAAATACAGGTGTGCCAAGCTTGTAGAGTCATACCCAAGAAGACTCCAGGCTGTAGTAATCGCTGCCAAAGGGCCTTCAACAAAGTACAGAATAAAGGGTCTGAAATCTTATGTAAATGTAATATATATATTTTTTTTATTATTTAAAAAATGTATTGACCTCTTTTTGCTTTGTCATTATGGAGTATTGTGTGTAGATTGATGAGGGGGAAAAAACAATTTAATTAAAAAGTCAAGGGGTCTGAATTCTTTCCGAAGGCACTGTATATGGTCCCTATTGGGACCTCTGGTGTATTTTAGCCTAGATCCTGACGTGTGAACTGCAATGACCCTATGATGTTTATTATTATGCTCCAGATAGGCCGCTAATACAAATCATAGTGAGAAAGATGACAGGAAACAATTTCATGTTCGAGCCAGGAGAGGGCGCAAAAGTAGAGATAACATCTCTACAGTAGCCTATTCTTAGTCCTACAGTGCCATCACCTGTTCAAACCAGGAACACAGAAATAAGATGTCAGAGCTGTGATACCCTTATTGAACCACAAGAGGACATACATGCCAAGCTCAAAATATCTGAAACAAAGTCCAATTTATTTTCAAATATGAGTTAGAATTATCCATCGTTCTAATGTTGATCAGCTTTCGGTCACCTACTTCAGTCCATTAGATACTTTTATTGTTTCCTGATATACTTTTGAAATGAAGTGATATAGCAACAATCACATCTTATTTAAAACATAAATCAATATACATATATACGCACTGGTAACGCCATAATAAACCAGTTATACAGAACTGTGAAATGAAAAGTTCCTCTATTTGAAATGCCCGACTTTGATCTTTGGACGTTGGTTAAAGCTCAGCACTTCAGGCATTTTGGAAACACAGCAAACAAATTCTTGGAAAATTGAATAACACCCCCAAAAATCTGCCAGCCTTTGGCCAAACTGGTGTGTGTGTGTGTTCTAATGTCAGCCTGTGGACGGGGACACATCTTAGCTCATCTGATAAGACT
This sequence comes from Oncorhynchus clarkii lewisi, assembly GCF_045791955.1. Taxonomy (NCBI): domain Eukaryota; kingdom Metazoa; phylum Chordata; class Actinopteri; order Salmoniformes; family Salmonidae; genus Oncorhynchus; species Oncorhynchus clarkii. Next base: position 12,986,966 of record NC_092179.1, on the reverse strand, counting down.
GTTGTAATACAGGGTTCACCCAAAATCTAATCGCATGAAAACACAGATAAGATGGGGTGAAAAGTTCAGCAGAGAGAAGTGTTGTTGAGTCAAGGCAAGAGCGCCATCGTAAATAGATCACAGCTACAAGGATGGAACAAGCCACCTCACTGAAATATTCTGATCGGGGTTCCTCAACTCCAGTCCATGTTTACTCCAGCCCATTCATTGACTCTGACACACCCGATTCAATCACTCAACTAATCATCAAGCCATTGACCAGTTGTTTCCCTTGGACTGGAGTTGAGAAACATTTAGTTGATCATGTGTTCAGATGGGATTGTAACGATTGTCGTTGGTGGAAGGAGAGGAGGACCAAAGTGCAGCGTTGTACGTGTCCATAATACTTTTAATCCAGAATGAATACACAAACAAAAACAACTAAACGATAACCGAACAGTTCTGACAGGTGCAACAAACACTAACCAGAATAATCACCCACAACTCAAAATGGGAAAACAGGCTACCTAAGTATGGCTCTCAGAGACAACGGTAGACAGCTGCCTCTGATTGAGAACCATACCAGGCCAAACACATAGAAAATGAAAATCTAGACCTACAACATAGAATACCCACCCACATCACATCCTGACCAAACTAAAAATAGAAACACACAAAGCAATCTACGGTCAGGACGTGACAGTACCCCCCCCCCCCCCCCCCCAAAGGTGCGGACTCCGGCCGCAAAACATAAACCCATAGGGGAGGGTCTGGGTGGGCATCTGTCCGCGGTGGCGGCTCTGGCGCGGGACGTGGACTCCACCATAGTCTTGGCCCACTTAAGTGGCGCCTTTGGAGCGGCGACCCTTGCTGTCGACCTCGGACTGGGGACCCTTGCAGCGGGCTCCGAATAGACGGGAGACTCCGGCAGCGCCGGACAGGTGGGCGGCTCTGGCAGCTCCTGGCAGACGGGCGGCTCTGGCAGCTCCTGGCAGACGGGCGGCTCTGGAAGCTCCTGGCAGACGGGCGGCTCTGGCAGCTCCTGGCACAAGGGCGGCTCTGGCAGCTCCTGGCAGACGGGCGGCTCTGGCAGCTCCTGACAGACGGGCGGCTCTGGCAGCTCCTGACAGACGGGAGAACCTGGCAGCTCCTGACAGACGGGAGAACCTGGCAGCTCCTGACAGACGGGAGAACCTGGCAGCTCCTGACAGACGGGAGAACCTGGAGGGAGGAGACGGAGAGACAGCCTGGTGCGTGGGGCTGCCACAGGACCACCAGGCTGGGGAGACCTACAGGAGGCCTGGTGCGTGGAGGAGGCACCGGATGGACCAGGCTGTGGGGGAGCACTGGAGCTCTGGTGCGCAGCCTTGGCACCACTCCTCCAGGCTGGATGACCACTTTAGCCCGGACCCTCAAGAGTGCAGGCACAGGTTGAACCGGGCTGTGGGTGAGCACTGGAGATCTGGTGCACACCACTCGCACCTCTCCCTTAGGCTCAATACCGACATTCGCCCGGCACGGGCGGAGCGCAGGCATAGAACGCACTGCACCCTCCCAGCGCCCTGGAGACACAGCACGCAGCGCCGGCGCAGGATACCCTGGTGCCGAAACGGCGTACCGGAGACCAAACATGCTGGGCTGGCACAACACGCCCTGGCTGGATGCCCAGTCTCGCATGGCACTTGCGGGGGGCGGCGATGTAGCGCACCGGGCCATGCATTCGCACTGAGGACACCGTGCGCTTCACCGCATAACACTGTGCCTGCCCGGTCGCTCTCTCGCCAAGGTAAGCACGGGGAGTTGGCTGAGGTCTCCTACCTGACGCTGCCAATCTCCCCGTGTGCCTCCCCCCCAAACAAATTTGGGGCCTGCCTCTCGTGCCTGTTGCGCTGCCGTGTTCGTGTCGCCAACTCCATTCTCCTGTAACCCTCCTCGCACTGTTCCAGAGAATCCCAGGCGGGCTCCTGCACTCTCCCTGGGTCGACCGTCCATCTTTCTACCTCCTCCCAAGTTGTCCAGATCTCGCTGCCTCTCGTTACCCCGCTGCTTGGTCCTTTCTTGGTGGGTGATTCTGTAACGATTGTCGTTGGTGGAAGGAGAGGAGGACCAAAGTTCAGCGTGGTACGTGTCCATAATACTTTTAATCCAGAATGAATACACGAACAAAATGGGAAAACTCAAAATGGGAAAACAGGCTACCTAAGTATGGCTCTCAATCAGAGACAACGATAGACAGCTGCCTCTGATTGAGAACCATACCAGGCCAAACACATAGAAAATGAAAACCTAGACCTACAACATAGAATACCCACCCACTGTCATGTACTGTCATGTTGTCTTGTCTCTGTCCTTTCCCTTCACCCTGTCTCCCTCTGCTGGTCGTGTTAGGTTACCTTTTCTCCCCCGCTTTCCCCCAGCTGTCCCTTGTCTCCTCTAACTACCCATTCACCCCGTTCCCCACCTGTTCCCTTTTTCCCTCTGATTAGGTCCCTATATCTCTCTCTGTTTCTGCTCCTGTCCTTGTCGGATTCTTGTTTGTTTGTGTCATTCATGCCTGAACCAGACTGTCGTCATGTTTGCTGTAACCTTGTCCTGTCCTGTCGGAATCTGCCGGTCCATCTGAGCCTACCTATGTTTGGTAATTAAAGAAGCTCTGTTTAAGTTGATTCGCTTTTGGGTCCTCATTCACGCACCGTAACAGAAGAATCCGACCAAGAATGGACCCAGCGACTTCGGATCCTCTCCACTCAGCCGTCGAGATCCAGGGAGCGATGCTAGGCAGACACAAGCAGGAATTGTCTGCTGCTCGACATGCCGTTGAGACCCTGGCCACCCAAGTCTCCAACCTCACAGAACAGGTTCACCATCTCCGCCTCGATCCACCGGCCACTTCCAGGGCTTTCGAATCTCCGGAGCCCAGAATCAATAACCCGCCGTGTTACTCTGGGGAGCCCACTGAATGCCGCTCGTTCCTCACCCAGTGTGATATTGTGTTTTCTCTCCAGCCCAACACTTACTCCAGGAGCACTGCTCGTGTCGCCTACGTCATATCTCTCCTTATTGGACGGGCTCGTGAGTGGGGCACGGCAATCTGGGAGGCAAGGGCTGAGTGTACTAACCAGTATCAAGACTTTAAGGAGGAGATGATACGGGTTTTTGATCGATCTGTTTTTGGGGAGGAGGCTTCCAGGGCCCTGTCTTCCCTATGTCAAGGCAATCGATCCATAACAGACTACTCTATTGAGTTTCGCACTCTTGCTGTCTCCAGTGGCTGGAACGAGCCGGCCTTGCTCGCTCGTCTTCTGGAGGGTTTCCGCGCAGAGGTAAAGGATGAGATTCTCTCCCGGGAGGTTCCTTCCAGCGTGGATTCCTTGATTGAACTCGCTATTCGCATTGAGCGACGGGTTGATCTTCGTCACCGAGCTCGTGGAAAGGAGCTCGCGCTCTCCGTCGCCTCCCTCTCCGCATCACTACCATCTTCCTCTGCCGGCTCGGGTGCTGAGTCCATGCAGCTGGGAGGTATCCGCATCTCGACTGAGGAGAGGGAACGGAGAATCACCAACCGCCTCTGTCTCTATTGCGGTTCCGCTGGTCATTTTGTCACTTCATGTCCAGTAAAAGGCCAGAGCTCGTCAGTAAGCGGAGGGCTACTGGTGAGCGCTACTACTCCTGTCTCTCCTTCAAGATCCTGCACTACCTTGTCGGTCCATCTACGCTGGACCGGGTCGTCAGCTTCCTGCAGTGCCTTAATAGACTCTGGGGCGGAGGGCTGTTTTATGGACGAGACCTGGGCTCGGGAACATGACATTCCTCTCAGACAGTTAAAGGAGCCCACGGCCTTGTTCGCCCTGGATGGTAGTCCTCTCCCCAGGATTCAGCGTGAGACGCTACCTTTAACCCTCACTGTTTCTGGTAATCATAGTGAAACCATTTCTTTTTTAATTTTTCGTTCACCTTTTACACCTGTTGTTTTGGGCCATCCCTGGCTAGTTTGTCATAATCCTTCCATTAATTGGTCTAGTAATTCTATCCTCTCCTGGAACGTCTCTTGTCATGTGAAATGTTTAATGTCTGCTATCCCTCCTGTTTCCTCTGTCTCTTCTTCACAGGAGGAGCCTGGTGATTTGACAGGGGTGCCGGAGGAATATCACGATCTGCGCACGGTGTTCAGTCGGTCCAGGGCCACCTCTCTTCCTCCACACCGGTCGTATGATTGTAGTATTGATCTCCTTCCGGGAACCACCCCCCCCCGGGGTAGACTATACTCTCTGTCGGCTCCCGAACGTAAGGCTCTCGAAGATTATTTGTCTGTAGCTCTTGACGCCGGTACCATAGTCCCCTCCTCCTCTCCCGCCGGAGCGGGGTTTTTTTTTGTCAAGAAGAAGGACGGGTCTCTGCGCCCCTGCATAGATTATCGAGGGCTGAATGACATAACAGTGAAGAATCGTTATCCGCTTCCTCTTATGTCTTCAGCCTTCGAGATCCTGCAGGGAGCCAGGTTTTTCACTAAGTTGGACCTTCGTAACGCTTACCATCTCGTGCGCATCAGGGAGGGGGACGAGTGGAAGACGGCGTTTAACACTCCGTTAGGGCACTTTGAATACCGGGTTCTTCCTTTCGGCCTCGCTAACGCTCCAGCTGTCTTTCAGGCATTAGTCAATGATGTCCTGAGAGACATGCTGAACATCTTTGTTTTCGTTTACCTTGACGATATCCTGATTTTTTCACCGTCACTCCAGATTCATGTTCAGCACGTTCGACGTGTCCTCCAGCGCCTTTTAGAGAATTGTCTTTTTGTGAAGGCTGAGAAGTGCACTTTTCATGCCTCCTCCGTCACATTTCTCGGTTCTGTTATTTCCGCTGAAGGCATTAAGATGGATCCCGCTAAGGTCCAAGCTGTCATTGATTGGCCCGTCCCTAAGTCACGCGTCGAGCTGCAGCGCTTTCTCGGCTTCGCGAACTTCTATCGTCGTTTCATCCGTAATTTCGGTCAGGTGGCAGCTCCTCTCACAGCCCTTACTTCTGTCAAGACGTGCTTTAAGTGGTCCGTTTCCGCCCAGGGAGCTTTTGATCTCCTCAAGAATCGTTTTACATCCGCTCCTATCCTTGTTACACCTGACGTCTCTAGACAGTTCGTTGTCGAGGTTGACGCGTCAGAGGTGGGAGTGGGAGCCATCCTTTCTCAGCGCTCCCTCTCTGACGACAAGGTCCACCCATGCGCGTATTTTTCTCATCGCCTGTCGCCGTCGGAACGTAACTATGATGTGGGTAACCGCGAACTGCTCGCCATCCGGTTAGCCCTAGGCGAATGGCGACAGTGGTTGGAGGGGGCGACCGTTCCTTTTGTCGTTTGGACTGACCATAGGAACCTTGAGTACATCCGTTCTGCCAAACGACTTAATGCGCGTCAGGCGCGTTGGGCGCTGTTTTTCGCTCGTTTCGAGTTCGTGATTTCTTATCGTCCGGGCTCTAAGAACACCAAGCCTGATGCTTTGTCTCGTCTCTTCAGTTCTTCAGTAGCCTCCACTGACCCCGAGGGGATTCTCCCTGAGGGGCGTGTTGTCGGGTTGACTGTCTGGGGAATTGAGAGGCAGGTAAAGCAAGCACTCACTCAAACTCCGTCGCCGCGCGCTTGTCCTAGGAACCTTCTGTTCGTTCCCGTTCCTACTCGTCTGGCCGTTCTTCAGTGGGCTCACTCTGCCAAGTTAGCCGGCCACCCTGGCTTTCGGGGTACGCTTGCTTCCATTCGCCAGCGTTTCTGGTGGCCCACCCGGGAGCATGACACGCGTCGTTTCGTGGCTGCTTGTTCGGTCTGCGCGCAGACTAAGTCCGGTAACTCTCCTCCTGCCGGCCGTCTCAGGCCGCTTCCTATTCCCTCTCGACCGTGGTCTCACATCGCCTTAGATTTTGTCACCGGACTGCCTTCGTCAGCGGGGAAGACTGTTATTCTTACGGTTGTCGATAGGTTCTCTAAGGCGGCTCATTTCATTCCGCTTGCTAAGCTTCCTTCTGCTAAAGAGACGGCACAAATCATCATCGAGAATGTTTTCAGAATTCATGGCCTTCCGTCAGACGTCGTTTCGGACAGAGGTCCGCAATTCACGTCTCAATTTTGGAGGGAGTTTTGCCGTTTGATTGGGGCTTCCGTCAGTCTCTCTTCCGGCTTTCACCCCCAGTCTAACGGTCAAGCAGAACGGGCCAATCAGACTATTGGTCGCATCTTACGCAGTCTTTCTTTTCGCAACCCTGCGTCTTGGTCAGAACAGCTCCCCTGGGCAGAATACGCCCACAACTCGCTTCCTTCGTCTGCGACCGGGCTATCTCCTTTTCAGAGTAGCCTCGGGTACCAGCCTCCGTTGTTCTCATCTCAGTTCGCCGAGTCCAGCGTCCCCTCCGCTCAGGCTTTTGTCCAACGTTGCGAGCGCACCTGGAAGAGGGTCAGGTCTGCACTTTGCCGTTATAGGGCGCAGACTGTGAGAGCTGCTAATAAGCGTAGAACTAAGAGCCCTAGATATTGTCGCGGTCAGAGAGTTTGGCTCTCCACTCAGAACCTTCCCCTTAAGACGGCTTCTCGCAAGTTGACCCCGCGGTTCATTGGTCCATTCCGTATCTCTCAGGTCATTAATCCTGTCGCAGTGCGACTTCTTCTTCCGCGATATCTTCGTCGCGTCCACCCGGTCTTCCATGTCTCCTGTGTTAAGCCCGTTCTTCGCGCCCCCGCTCGTCTTCCCCCCCCCCCCCCCCCCATCCTTGTCGAGGGCGCACCTATCTACAGGGTCCGTAAAATCTTGGACATGCGTCCTCGGGGCCGTGGTCATCAGTACCTAGTTGACTGGGAGGGGTACGGTCCTGAGGAGAGGAGTTGGGTTCCCTCTCGGGACGTGCTGGACCGTGCGCTGATTGATGATTTCCTCCGTTGCCGCCAGGTTTCCTCCTCGAGTGCGCCAGGAGGCGCTCGGTGAGTGGGGGGGTACTGTCATGTACTGTCATGTTGTCTTGTCTCTGTCCTTTCCCTTCACCCTGTCTCCCTCTGCTGGTCGTGTTAGGTTACCTTTTCTCCCCCGCTTTCCCCCAGCTGTCCCTTGTCTCCTCTAACTACCCATTCACCCCGTTCCCCACCTGTTCCCTTTTTCCCTCTGATTAGGTCCCTATATCTCTCTCTGTTTCTGCTCCTGTCCTTGTCGGATTCTTGTTTGTTTGTGTCATTCATGCCTGAACCAGACTGTCGTCATGTTTGCTGTAACCTTGTCCTGTCCTGTCGGAATCTGCCGGTCCATCTGAGCCTACCTATGTTTGGTAATTAAAGAAGCTCTGTTTAAGTTGATTCGCTTTTGGGTCCTCATTCACGCACCGTAACACCCACATCACATCCTGACCAAACTAGAAATAGAAACATACAAAGCAATCTACGGTCAGGGCGTGACAGGGATGACATTTCCAGAACTTTGCAGTTAAAAACATAATTCTCAGAGATTTAATTTAAGAGATCTATTGAGAGCTATCGATCTACTATATTTCTATCTGCAACACTGAAACATTTAACCATCTTACACATTTGTGATGACTCTACACCTGGTTGTGTGTCTGTCTCAGATGACTGTACACCTGCCCTACCCTCAGATTCACCCCAGGTGAATTAAGATAAGGTAGTACCATTAATGTACCATATATTTAAAGTGCAATAAAACAATTGAATAATAATCTGAAATCTCAACATACTATACTTTTATAGGCCATGTATCGTCTGAAATAACCCTCTTTCTATCTGCATTTCTCTCTCTCTATCTCTTTCTCTCTCAAACCCTGGCACTGTATGTGTGGGCTACATGTCATTTATTGAGTTTCTACTATAAATACATAATGATAATATATAATGGTTTCCTTGGCAATCGTCACCCATAGATATTCATTGTTTAAAGACTCGAGAACATTGTCCTATTAATCATATCCACATTAACTACTTTAACCTTTGAGAGGACTTCTCAGATTCAAGGAACTATATGGTCGACTCTACACACACCACCTGGCCTGCCCTCTGGAAGTGACGTAAGACTGATGATGATAACTGAGTCAGAGTGTTTCTCAGAATCCCAGAGAACCCAGGATCAGTCTGGGACATGTGTCTCCAACTCTCCCACTCTGGTCCTGGAGAGCTACTGGGTGTTTCATTCCAGTCCTACAATAACACACCTGATTCAGCTATTCATGCTCAGACTGAAGACCTTTATTTACGGTACTTTGTATGAAATTAATGAAAATAGCAGACTTCTGTATGAGTAGAATTGTTTTAGATACAGAAAACACATATGTTCAGGGACAGACATACTTGACATACAAGACGTCCGGTGTGTGCGTCTGTCAGCTGAGTGTGTGTCCCGGTATGGTGTGTGTCATTGGTGTCAACTAGGACTGGGCTGGGAGGGGAAGCAGGTAGGGCTCAGAGTAGGGTACCAGGGCTGGGTGGAGCTTGGGCAGGAAGTGCTGGTAAACACCAATGGGATGGTAGGGTGGCCTGGAGAGGAAGACCCTGTGCCGTAGTGGGTGTGGCCTGGTTTAGAGGGATCCAATCAGCGGAGGAAGCGGCACCACCCTCTCAGACTGTTGGTCGGTGTCTGAGAGTTCGTCCAATCCCCTGCTCTCTCCCAGAGCTCCAGTCTTCCTCCACTTGGCCCGGCGGTTCTGGAACCATATCTGGGTCAGGATGACAACATACAGCAGATATGTTAGAGGACCATCAGGAAACCAACCACGCACACACACACACACACACACACACACACAAACAGTAGTGTACCTACCTGTACTCGTGCCTCTGACAGCTGTGTTTGGGAGGCCAGTAGTTCTCTGGAATGTATGTCAGGGTATTGGCTCTCCTGGAAGAACGTCTCTAGTACCTATAGCTGGGCTGAGGTGAATGTGCTTCGTACCCGCCGACTGCCGCTCCGCGACACTACTCCAAACACACACACTTTATTGCTTTTTAAATGGAAAGCAGATATCTAGCAAACTCTGTAAATGTGTTTGGCCGTTCACTTTAAGTCTATTTACAGGTAACTATCCAAGTACAAGTTGTCAGCGATTGGGTGCAGAGTGAAAGCGGAGTCAGGCGCAGGACACAGGTATGGAGTAATCCAACTGAGTTTACTCAAAGAATAAAGCAAAATTCCAAAAATGGAACATACAACAAAACTCTAACACGAACACAACCACTAACGACATAAACAAAACAAAACAAAACTGACCGCCGAACTCCACCCGAACAAGGAGAAGGGCCGACCTCGGCGGAAGTCCTTGACAGTTACAGAAACTGTTATGACAGGAAACAAGTTATTATTTGTGCGCTAAATGGGGGTAACATATTTGCAGAAAATGTTTGCCCTTGAGAAAATGTTAAAACAACCCATAGCTACACAGCAATTGTCATTACCTTGTCTCAAGTGTATTTTTGATCATAATTGTTTTGATTATTGTCGTTGTTTTTATTTTGGTCCAGAATAGAATTTGAAGGAACCCAATTCCCTAAGCGGCTCATGAATCACTAACAGACATTTTTTTAAATCAACATCAAAGCAACACATTCAAAAGGGTAGGGAAAAAAAGGCACAAAAGCGTGAAACTACCTCTGCCTTGGCTCTGCAGTTCCTCAACTTTAGTACACCAGAGAGGATAGAAACACTTAGCAAGAACTTAAACCTTCTTCAAATAAAATATAAAGCCTCATTCAATACTGTTGCAATTACATGTACAGTACTTACTCTGTGTCCACCCTCTGAGTTCAACTCTGCAGTTAAGAAGGCTGTAGCACAAGAAACGCAATCTACACTATTGAATATATAATGTCCTTATCTATTTATCTTGCTTCATTGAATTTAATTTCCCCCTTGTGTTTTGGATATTAAAGTTTTCTACTGCTACT